>NW_024348529.1:623047-624783 GCF_902729225.1 Pteropus medius
CTGGCAGCCGTCATGGTTCTGGAGCGTCCAGTCGCCCTGTGCTTGCCTACGGGGTAGGACTGAGCCTCTTGGCTTGCAGAACCACCCCCCCCCAACACACACAGCCCCTGCACACAGGAGGCACTAAACAAGCTGGCTCGTGACAATGCGGAAGCAGTAGCTTGAAGGCACGTGACACCACACAGGAGTTAGTGCGTCCTTGTTATCCGATGCCAGTCCCAAAAGCTGCGGTCAGGCAGAGGCTTTAAAACGCAGACGCCTGGACGCAGACTGGCCGGCCCGGGGTGGACTGGACACGCACACACGCCCGCCTCTGCGCCCGCGGCCCTTGACGGTTCACTGCGGATTTGGCAAGCTCTGCCGTGAGTCCCGAACGCCCACTCTCTGGGTTCCGCTGTGGCTGCAGGCCCTGCTGGCCTGGGACGCGCGCTTCTCAGGGCGGGCATGCCGTCCCCTTCCCCCAGCACGTCCACATTCGCATCTTTGCATGTCGAGCTGGAGCTCAGCGTGTGTTCTTTGGTGGGAACGGGCAGCATTCGTGAGTAGACAGGTAGACGAGTGGCTCAGCAAGGGTATCCCTCAGCTTTACCGAACATGACTTGGGTGTGGAACGAGCCCGTTTTTAAGTGGCAGGTGACGAGTTCTGACACCTGCGTAATTAGGATAGGGAATTCCCACTGTCCCAGCGGGTTCTCCCGTGTCCCTGTGTGGTCAGTCCCCAGCCCCACCTGCACCCCGCCTGCCCAGCCCCAAGACCCTCCAGTGGCTCTGCATCACTGCGGACGACGTGCTTCCTGAGGGGTCACAAGTGTCCCCCCCCACACCGCCTGTATCCGTCAGTGTAAAGCTGGACCCGCCTGCTGCCGTATGGACCAGCTCACCCTTCTCATTGCTGAGTTGGGTTCCTTTGAGTTTCCTCACATCCTGGTGGACGTTTGGGCTGTTATTTGGCTATTGTGAGTAAAGCTGCTGTGGACCAGAGGACAAATCTCCAGGTGGATTTCAGTTCTAGCCACTCTTCAGGGACAGTCTGTGGTGTCCCGACACCTCCGGGTCCATGGTGTACTGTTGGCGCAGCCACAGCCACCTGAGAAAGGACACTAGTGCAGAATAAGCACAGTCCAGGAAGCTGTCTCCACGTCACTGGCCCAGGGAGCCCCACGCTTCAGAGGGAGGAGTCACGACATTTATTTTTTACAGAAGTCTTTATGTTTTTTTTGGGCTATTTCTAGTACACCATACACAAAAAAAGATGAGTAGAATGACCCTGTTCCATCACTCTGCTGCAACAGTTGTCCACCTGGGGCTATGCGCGCCCCACTTGTCCACCCCCTTCTCCCTCGGGGGCATTTTGAAGCAAAAACCAGACGTCACGTCATTTCCTCTGTGAAGATGTTAGTATTTATTTCTTATATAAGAAGAAATACCATGATCACAGCTTAAAAGTTAACAATGATTTTTTTTAAATTTTTGTTTATGGAGGGAGCGATTGACATAGTTGTATCAGTCCAGGGTGGACAACGCAGTGACCCGACGTTTGTCCGTGTTGTGGTGTGGCCCCCACCGTGCGTCTGGTAGCATCACCGCCCACACATGAGGCCCTTGTTCTTGCGACGAGAACGTCTAAGGCCCAATCTCTAGCAGCTCCCAGGCACAGAGTGCGGCGTGTGCCCTGCAGCCACGCGCTCTGCGTCACACCCAGGACTGACCGCCCTTGGCGCTGGCAGTCGTGCCTT
>NW_024348529.1:624854-777984 GCF_902729225.1 Pteropus medius
GTTTTGATTTGTTTTGCTTTTTAAATTTCATGTGTAAGTGAGATCGCGTGGTATTGTCTTCCTCGGTCTGACTTATTTCACTTAGCGTGACGCCCTCTGTGACCGTCCGCGTTGCAGGTGACAAGATCGCATCCTTTCTGTGGTTGAATAATAGTCCATCGTGTGTATGTCCCACTCCTTTACCCACTCATCCGTCAGTGGACAGTTCGGTCGCTCCCGTGTCTCGGCTGTCGTAAATAGTGAACACAGGGGTGCATATGTCTTTTCGAATTACATCGTTTTTGTTTCCTTTAGTTAAATACTCAAGAGTGGAATTGCTGGGTCACGTGGTTGGAAGAGCCTCTATACTGTGTTACGTAGTGGCTGCACCACTTGGCAATCCCACCCACAGTGCTCGAGGGCCCCCTTTTCTCCGCATCCTCAGCAACGCTTGTTTGTCGATTTACTAATCATAGCCATTCTGACGGGTGTGAGAGGACATTTCACTGTGGATTTACTTTGCATTTCCTGATGATTAGTGACGTTGAGCATCTTCTCACGTATCTATTGGCCACCTGTGTGTCCTCTCTAGGAAAATACCTATTCAGATCTTCTGCCCACTTTTTAACTAGATTGTCTGGGGGAGTTGTGTACTGTTGAGTTGTATGAGTTCTTTACATATTTTGGATCTTATCCCCTTATCAGATACATGTTTCCTCCCATTCCGTAGGTGGCCTTTTCATTCACTGACGGTTCCCTTTGCTGGTCAGAAGCTTATTAGTTCAATCTGGTCCCACTTGTTCATTTTTTATTTTGTTGCCTTTGCTTTTGGTGTCAAATTCAAAAAATTATCACCAAGACTCACGTCAAGAAGGTTACCACCTGTGTTTTCTTCTAGGGGTTTTATGGTTTCGGGTCTTACGTTCAAGTCTTTAATCCATGGAAGTTCATCTTTGTGCAAGGTTTAAGATAGGGGTCTAGATTCATGCTTCTGCGTGTGGCTGTCCAGTGCTCCCAGCACCGTTTGCTGGCGAGGCTGCCCTTCCCCGTCGTGTGCTCCTGGCTCCTTCGTCATGAGTCGGTCGGCCGTCTGTGTGTGGGTTCATTTCTGGGCGCTCTTTTCCGTCTCGCTGGTCTGCGTGTCTGTGTTTCTGCCAATACCGTGCTTTGTGTTACAGTTTAAAATCAGGAATGTGATGCCTCCAACTTTGATCTTCTTTCTCAAGCTTGCTTTGGCTATTTGTCTTTTTGTGGTTCCATCCAAATTTTAGGATTGTTGGTTCTATTTTTGCGAAAAATGCCATTGGCATTTTGATGGGGATTGCAGTGCGTATGGAGATGGCTTTGGGTGGTGGGCATTTTGACAGCATCTTTCTGATCCATGAGCACAGACTGTCTCTCCATTTGAGTCTTCAGTTTCTATCATCAGCGCCTTACAATTCTCAACATACAGGTCCTTGATGTTCTTGCCTGAGTTTATTCCTAGATATTTTATTCTTTTCGATGTAGTTGTAAGTAGAATGGCTTTCTGAATTTCTCTTTCCGGTAGTTATTAGTGTATGGAAAAGCAACAGTTTTTTGTATATTGCTTTTATAGCCTGAAACTTTGCTGAAGTCATTTATTATTTCTAATAGTTTTTTGGTGGAGTTTTCAGAATTTACTATATATAACATCATGACATCTTCAAGTAGAGAAAATTTTACTTTTTCTTTTCCAATTTGGCTGCCTTTTGTTTCTTTTTTCTTTCTTTACCTTGCCTGATCGCTGTGGCTAGAACTTCCAGTACGAGGTTGAATAAAGTGGGGAGAGTGGGCGTCCTGTCTGGTCCTTGGTCTCAGAGGACAAGCCTCCAGCTTCTCGCCATCGCATGTGCTGTCGGCTGCGGGCTCCTCAGGCCTTTGCACGTTTAGGTTTGTTCACTCCGTACCCACTTTGTTGAGAGTTTTTGTCATAACAATAATTTTTGACGTAATTAAATATCTAGTCGCTATTCAGATTTCCCTGATTATCTGATGTCTAGTTTGTTTGTTAAACTCGGGATCAAAATGAGGTAAAAAATCGCCCTTGGTTAGAACAGGTCTCGAGTCTTTTTTAATCTGTAGACTCCTACATCGTGAGTCTGTGCTGCTAGCTTCACCACAGACTCGAGACCACAGGGTCCCTGCTCACCTCACTGGTGTCCCGTCTCCCAGCTGAGCCGGCAGGATCGCCCGTCTCCTGGGGCCAGCGCACACTGCAGTCTCAGGCGACGCTCCGTGCTCAGCCTCGGCCTCAGAGCAGACTTCGAGAGCAGCATAGCTTGGTTTTCACTCCTTTTGCCAGCAGGTCGCGGTGTTCGGCCCCCTTGGCTCCCTCTGTGGGCCACACCACGAGCCTGGTTCCGGTTTGGTCGAGGTCATTTGTCCCACTTTGCTTCTGGTCGTTAGGGAGTGCTTTTTAAAGTTCTGAGTGCTTCGCGTATAAAGTATACACATGGCTCCAGAGTTAAGTCTGGGAGCGGGGCATCCTCAGAGGGGTCCAGCTTCTGCCCCGCTGCTCACCGCTTCTCCCACAGGAAGCCGCCTCACACGGCCTGTGTGATGTCTGACTGTCCACGTTTCAATGCAAGCGGTTACAGACTTGTGACCATGTGTACCCAGACGTGTGTGTGTGCGCGCGCGTGCGTGTGTGTGTGTGATGCTAGAGAAGGTGTACACGTCTCTCTTTCTGGTTTTCTTATTTAACAAAATGTCCCCGAGGGCACCCTGTCGCCCTGAGCTCTGGTTGGAATGTCCTCACTCAGTGAGCCGCCCAGCCTTCAGCGACTCAGCGGCCTGCAGTCGGCCAGCACATGCTCCAGTGCTGCTGTCAGCCAGCGGGCCTCAGACACAGCCCCTGCTGCCCTGTGTCCTCCCTCCAGGCCATCGATGGCATCCACCAGGTGGGCGTGTACTGTCTGGCCCTGGTTCCCGCCAACAGCTTGCCCAAGGCTCCTCTCGGCGGGGTTCACATCTCCGAAGCCAAGCAGCGCTTTCTGGAGGGGACGCTGCACCCATGCAATGTGCTAATGTGCCCTCACACCTGCGTCACCAACCTTCCCAAACCTCGCCAGAAACAGCCAGGTTAGTCGTGCGTCACGGCCATAAACGGGGGGCAGCCACACTCAGGGCCGAACGGTGCTGGTTCAGGTAACAGCGCCGGTGCCGGTGTGAGGCAGACCCCCCAGCCCCTCACACAGCCCCACCGCCTCCTAGAGGTCGGTCCTGCCTCCATGGTCCTTGGGAATCTGGTCTCTGGGAAGAGAATTGCACAGGCCTCGGGGCGGGCGCTGGCTCACCTGGAGGACAGCGACCAGGCAAGGAAGGTAAGGGCCCAGCGCCGGGCGGGTGAGGGGGCGCGTCTCGGGGGAGGCAGGTGAGGGGCATGTCTGGGGGGGGGGCGGTGAGGGTGTGTCTGGGGGCAGCTGAGGGGCACATCTCCCCGGGGGGTGGGCGAGGGGGCTCTGAGCCACGTCACCTCTGCCAGTTCCTGTTCCTGCCGGACGTGCTGCAGTGGCGGGCCCACACCACTCCCGACCACCCGCTCTTTCTGCTGCTGAATGCCAAGGTGAGCATCACCTCGCAGGGTGCTCAGGGCTGGGAGCAGGCACTCTGCCCGGCCCCGTGCTGACGCCCTGATCACTTGCCTAGGGCACGGTCACAAGCACAGCGACCTGTGTCCAGCTGCACAGAAAGGCTGAGAGAGTGGCCGCCGCTCTGACGGAGAAGGCGAGGCTGAGCGTCGGGGACCATGTGGCCTTGGTCTATCCCCCAGGTGAGCACACCCAGCTGCGCCAGACTCACCTCGCCCCTCCCGTGCGCCACGCGGGACCCCGGTGAGCTGCTGGCTGTGGTCCTGCACCACTGCTGCCCAGACGGCCGAGCTCCCAGACTCAGCGTGGGGTCCTGCAGCACGGTAGCCTCGTCCCCAGCCCCATGTCACTCGTTGGAACCTTGGCGCTGGCTCCCTTCATGCGGCCTGCCGTCCTCACGCCATTCTCCCCTCTGTGCTGCTGTGATGAAGCAAACAGCCTGTCCCCACCCCCAGCTCCTCCGCCCCCAACCAGCCTCCGTCCTGACCTCTGGAGCCCTCGTTTCTTTGTGACATGACCCCTAGACATCGCGGTGTGGTTTCGATGCCATTTTGGGGTCTAATCTCCAGGCTCCGTCTTCCCTCCCGTCCTTGCGGCCGCGTGGCCCTGCCGTTTCCCACAGTGGGTGCTGCGAGCGTCCCTCAGGGGGTGCGTCCCTGGGCGCCATGGCTCTCGCAGGCGCAGCGCAGACACGGGGCCGACGCGGGTTCCAGTGCCTCGCCGGTCGCGGGATTGGGCCGCTGCATCGGAAGCCACGCGTCGAGTGGGCTCTGGTGGCGTTGGCGGCCACTGTGCATCGAGTCCGTCGGGAGTGGCTGAAGTGTTCTGTTCTGTGCGGTTTCTGTGGAATGAATTTTGTTTCCTAACATGCTCCAGGGAGCAACCTACAAACTCGTGGGTCTAAGCATATTTTGCGAGCTTCATTCCTTTGCAGTTTTTCTTTATTGAAGCTCAGATTGCCCCATCTTTGGCCAAAGGAGTGTCTTCTGTGGCTCGCGAGTCTTTTGGATGTGGCATCTCGTCCCTGGAGGCCTCCTCGCAGTGGGTGGGCCTGGCTGCCCCAGGCCCATCCGCGCCTGTCCTGCCCCCGACCTGCAGTCAGCCATCTCCCCGCGGAGCTGTCCCGGTGCTGCGGGGCGGAGTCCGGGCAGCAGGGCACTCGCTTCTGGGTCGCTGCCGTCTGTGGCCTTCCAGCCAGCAGCGTCCGAGTCTCAGCTGCCGTCAGGGCTCCGAGAGCCAGCACCTCCTGCGTCCACACTGCACCGCACAAGTTTGGGATGACAGGGCCTTTGTGAAATCGTCTGTGTCACAGCACATTCTCCCGAGTCCCGACTCTGCAGGACAGGACAGAGTGGGATTCAGATATGTCAGGCACTCTGTGTCTTGCGTCATGCGTGGCGTTCCCAAATCAGCAGCCATGACACTGTGACCCCGGCCTGATGTGCGTCCGTCCCCCTCCCTGTGGCGCTGACAGCCCGTCCTCTGGAGCTGGTTCTGTCATCAGCCCCCTGGAGGCTTGTGGCGCCATCCGAGTCCTTGCTTGCCGGCAGCGGTGTGTGCACGCTGAAGTGGAAAGTCACTTTTGCTGCATAAAGACTCCCTGACGTGTGTTTCTTTCCTGAGCATCTTACGTCTGTTCCTGCATTTCCTCCTGGCCTCGCACGTCCCGTCTGACGAGAACCTGGTTTTCTCTTGCGAGACTCTTGCTGTTTTTTGCCCAGGTGCGAAAAGGAAGTTTTTCCTTTTCTGAAAGTCCAGGATGCAGGCGACACTGGTTGCTGTGGGCCGGCGTTGTCACATCGGAGGGAGGTCCCCTTAAACAGGCAGCTTCCGTCTCCTCGGTTTCGAGGCAGTTTCCCCGTCGAGTGTCCCGCTCCGACCGTCTCCATGCTCTCCGTGCCCACGTGCCGGATCCCGTGTCCAGCAGCCGTCGTTTTCTGTCAGGTTTCTGCTGCTTAGGGCTTCGAGCCTCCCCTCCCCATCGGCACCTGGAGCTCCCTCTGCGGCCCTCACTCCCTGCTGTGCTCCCCCCGCCTTCGTCTTCCGTTTGGAAACGAGTTTCTGTGGTTTCTAGTTCTTTTCTCATTTCTTCCTTTTTTTCTAATTCTGTTTACTGTTATTTATGGTTTGTATCCCCTTCTTACAGTATTTTAGCACATTTAAAAGTAGTTTCCATCTGTCGTCTGCCTTGTGACTTTGTGGGGCCGTGACTCGTGGTGGCCAGCTTTCCGAGGTCTCCTGACTGTGTCCCCGACTCCACTCTCAGCCTGACCTGTCCCTGCTCTCGTGTCCACACTGCCTGACGCGCCCCCCGCTTCCAGTGTCTCTTCCAGTGGGGGGCCCTGCCTGCTGTTGGGGTGAATCGCTGTTCTCCAGCCTCCCCAGCGAACAGTGGGGGAGCAGTGTCCTCGCTGCCCCACTGTCCCAGCTGTCCGGCCAGACCCACAGTTCTGGAAACACAGCGCCGGCCATCTCCCCGGTCAGCCTGTCTGACCTCAGTCCCACCCGCTCGAGGTCTCAGCTCTGCGAGTTGGTGGTTTGGCGCCGGGTCCCGCCCAGACCCGGTGCACAGTGACACGGCCCGCCATCGTGGTGCTGTGCTTGCTGCCTGTCCTGCCGGGAGGCTGTCGTCGTCCTGCCTGGAAGCTTCCAGTCCCTTCTTCCCAGAGTCGAGGTGTTGCTGGGATGGCCTAGGCCGGGCCCTTCCCCACTTTCTTGCGCATCCCACCTTCAGCCTCTCGCCTCCTCTCGGGGGAGTGCCGCTCACTGCGGCTGCCTCTTCTTGCTCTGCTTCTGGAGCTCCGAGTCACATGTGGCTCTCTCCTCCAGGTCCCAGGTCTGCTCCGTGCTGACACCATCTTCCTGACCTGCAGGCCCCTCGTCCAGGTCCCAGGGTGAACAGCTCTTTTGAGCTTACCTGCTGAGACGCCGGTCGCACTCGGCCTTTCCCTGTGCAGGGACTCCTGCCGCTGCTGGGAGCTGGGGGCTGCCACAGAGCGGAGCGGGTCGGTGACAGTCCAGGACACAGACGGTCCAGGACGTCCACAGGTGTCGCAGTTGCTCTTGTTGTTTCCAGTGCCTGAAGTGCGGGTCCTTTTCCTCCAGGGTGACTGTAGCCCCCACGTACGAGGACTCGGGGAGCACCCCGGCGTACGGCGGGCATCACCCTGAGAGGCGGTGCCAGGCTGGGGATGCCTGGCTGCAGCCCCCCCTCCCCGGGCCCCTCGCCATCCACACTGCAGGAGCTGAGAGCCGGGAGGACGGGCGTTCCGGGCTCAGGGCCCGGGCTGCGGGCACGTGACACGCAGGAGGTACTTGGGGACGGGCGAGGCTGTTGCGAACGCTTCAGAACAGGAGGAGGAAACAACGGGGACAGTGCAGCGAGCGTCTGAGGGACACGGGCAGACGCGCCTCTACTTCAGGGCACGTTGATGCCGCTGGTGGAGATGTACTCAGAAGCGCGGGGCGCACAGTGGAGTTCAGAGTTCACGCTGGGACGCTGGCTATAGGCGGGGAGCAGACGGGTGGGTGGGCCCCGGGCCGCAGTGGCACAGGCCCTCCGCAGGGGAACAGGGAGTGCGCGTTGCTGGTTTCTTGGGGTGAGTCCAGGACTGTCTTCCGATTTTGAAAGCGGTGTGCAGGAGGCGCAGGAGGGTGCAGGCTGGTGGGAGCCCCCCAGGGAGCCAGCGTGGCGGCAAGTGCTGTGCGAGCTCGCGGAATGAGCGCTTGCCGACGCCTCTTTCTCGCACAGTTTGGCAGTGTCTGCGGCACGTTGGCAGAGTGACCATGCTGGGCTGAACACTCGCACGGCTGGCTGTGCGTGTGCCGCCCTCAGTGTGGCCCGCGGGCAAGGCCAGGTGGACGTCCCGGAGCAGCGCTGGGGTGCAGCCTGGCCCGCCGGTGCACTCAGGTCCCTGCGCGTGACTGCGCTGAGCTGCCCTTGCCCCAGTGGCCACGTGGCCAGTTCCCGATGGAGCACTGGGACCTGCAGTCTGGGGAAACCCAGGGATGGGGTTAAATGCAGCAGGCTCCTCGTGACTCTGGAATCGAAGTCGCCCAGGGGCCGATGTCCTGTGGCCCGAGGGTGCCAGGCGAGCCTTGTCTGAGTTGAGGGCGACTCCAGCGAGGCCTCCAGGGTGTAGGGCGCGGCTGCTCTCAAGTCAGATGCGTTCAGGACAGGCCGACAGGTTCCAGGTGTGGGGCGGTCCCGGGGGCGGGGGCTGCAGGCCCACAGGGAAGGTGCGGAGCAGTGCCGGGAGCCGCATGGCGTTGTGTGGTGGGGAGCAAGATGCGGTGTCCGGGCCTCCCCGCAGACCACAGCTGCTCCCCGAGAGGCCCCCCGGCCACAGCTGTGCCCCGTGTTGCTGCCTTGGGCTCATGTCCGTGTCCCCTCCGTGGTGGACAGCTTGCCCCTCAAAGATTTCCTCATCGTGCTCGTGGGGTGAGCCCCATGTCTGCATCGCACCCGGGGTGGTGGTCAGCTCGCTGCCCCCTGAAACCCAGGCCGCACCCCTCCGCCCTCGTGGGCCTCGCAGGTTTGCGGGCAGTGTCGCTGCCCCAGGCGGCTCCTGGCCTCCCGCCTGCCGTGCCACCAGTGCCTCAGCAGGTGGGCCGTGCTGTCTGTCTCCCTAGAGTAGGTCACGCCCTCTTGAGTTTCCTGCCATTCTGCAGCACGAGACGAACCTGCGCCTGACCCCGTGCTCACTGTCTGACTCTGTCCCCAGGGGTGGACCTCATCGCCGCCTTCTACGGATGCTTATACTGTGGCTGCGTACCCGTCACCGTGCGGCCCCCGCACCCCCAGAACCTCGCCACCACGCTTCCCACCGTCAAGATGATCGTGGAGGTGTGCGCGCTGTGGGCCCCCCACCCCCGGGCTCCGGCGGGCTCCCCAGGGCCCAAGTCTCACTGCCCCCAGCCCCTGCTGCAGGTCAGCAAGTCCGTGTGCGTCCTCACCACGCAGGCCATCACGCGGCTGCTCAAGTCCAAGGAAGCCACGGCCACCGTGGACATCAGGACCTGGCCGACCGTCCTGGACACGGGTGCGTGTGCTCGACCCCCCCAGACGGCCCTGTGTCCTCCGCTGCCTCTGCCAGAGAGGGCTGGGCGAGAGCAGCTAAGGAGCGTGGTGAGGGGGCTGCAGAAACGGGCCCTGGCAGCTGCACTCCTGGTGGCCAGTGGCTACCTGCTGGGGCCAGCACACAGCTCACAGGGTCCCTCAAGCACGTCTGTGCCCGTGGGGAGCAGAGATCCTCGTCTGAGGCCTGTGAGCCTGTGTCCTCTCATGTCCCCACTGTGGTGGCACACACTCTCATCGCTCCTCCCGCCACTGGGCAGTGCTGCCACACCCCACACACTGCTCGTGGGAGAACAGGAAGGGCTGAGAACCTCTGCTCCCTGTGCCTCGTCCTGTCGCGTCAGCCTGGGGCTGAGTTTCTCCCCCACAGGAGATACCGCAAACAAGCAGCACCTAGCCGGCTCCTTGGTGACTCAAGGTGCACGGCCACTTGGGTGCCAGCCAGTGAGCAGACAGGAGTCCCTTCTTGCCAGTCTCACCTGGAGGACACATGTCCTTGGCTCCCAGGTGCCGCCCCTGAGAGGCAGTCAGGGGCTGTGCTGTTGGTGCCTGCCCGACACCTTCGGCAGGCGCGGGGGCATGTCGATGGCGCCCTTGCTGCAGCCGAACTCGTGCATCCTGGCTCACCCAGGCTCCGTCATCTGCATGTGGCTCTAACTTCCGCTGGCGAACAGAGCGTGCCCCTTCCTGCCCACTGTCACCGTCCCACACGCCCACGCCTCAGGGCAGGTCTGCACCGCATGACATCCCCCTGAAGGTTGAAGTGAGCTTCCCTGGCACACGCACAGGCACTCCCCGCAGCCCAGCCTCTGTCCGAGTGCCCCAGTAAGAGCCGCACCTCACCTGTGAGAGCCTGATGAGTGTCTTCCGTTCAGCAGACGACATACCGAAAAAGAAGGTGGCTAGCGTGTTCAGGCCACCCTCCCCGGACGTGCTCGCCTACCTGGACTTCAGCGTGTCGACCACAGGCATCTTGGCGGGCGTGAAGGTGGGTCCTCTGATCACAGCCCCGACACGGGGTGGGCAGAGGGTCTGGGTGTGGGTGTCTGCAGGCCCTGCCTCCCCTGCAGCCTGAACGGCAGGATTGCTCCTTAGAGGTAACCCTGGGCTTAGGTCAGCCTCAGAGCAGTGCACGTGCTGCTGTCGTAAGGTGACGTCTAACCTTCCGGATTCATGGCTGTCTGGCCTGAGGAGCAGCTGGCTTTGGGCAGTCCACCCCCGTGCCAGGAGCCACGTGCTCCATTAAAATTCCTGATTGTCCTGAAGCTTCATTCAGGAGGTCTTTAGTGCCACTGCCTGGCATCGCCGGTTCACGTGGGGATCTGACCGCCACCCTGTATGGGGGTGACCGTCTCTGGCCTCTAAGGACCAGTGACCCTTCCCTTCCTGTGCCCACTGAGTAGCCCGTGTTCTTTACTCCCTGAGATGTCGCATGCAGCCACCAGTGCCTTGTGCCGCTCCATAAAGCTGCAGTGTGAGCTGTACCCCTCGAGACAGATCGCCATCTGCCTCGACCCCTACTGTGGCCTCGGCTTCGCCCTGTGGTGTCTGTGCAGGTGAGTGCCTGCATGCGGAGCATACAGACGAGTGTGCAGGTGAGTGTGCAAGAATTGCACCCCACTGCACCCACCTGCTGGGTTGGAATGTCGAGTAGTTCTTTCGAACCTAATGCTCTAAGACACATTTTGGATGCCGGGAAGCCAAAGACACACACGTGAGTGGGATCGTTTGGCGGTGGGGTGGGTTCGAGTCTGGGCCTAAGGTTGAGTGGAAAAGTAAACACGTTTTTCATTAAATACAAACGCTGTTCATGGGCGAGGCCTTGATCCCATCAGATAGTAGGAAGTGGTAGCAGATCGTCAGACGCAGAGGTGGGGCGGCCACACTGTGACTGCAGACCGTCTGATGTTCGGAGGCGGGTAGGGGACTCACTGGGCGTTCCGGGGAGCAGTCCCCCAGTTCTGGGCGGCGCCTGGGTGGAGCCTCGCGGGTGACCTGACCTTCGACCCCACAGTGTCTACTCAGGACACCAGTCTGTGCTGGTGCCTCCACTAGAGCTGGAGAGCAACGTGTCCCTGTGGCTGTCCGCCGTGAGCCAGTACAAGGCCCGCGTCACCTTCTGCTCCTACTCAGTGATGGAGCTGTGCACCAGGGGCCTGGGCGCGCAGACCAGCGTCCTCAGGGTGAGTCCCTATGGCCGTCCGCCCATGGTCCCCTCAGGAGGCGCCCAACCAGGAGCTTCTAGGTGCACTCCAAACGACCACTGGAATCTATAAACTCCACACAGGTGGTGGCAACAGAAATCCCTTTCTAGGCGCAGAGCCCTGCCAGCTCCGGTCCCTCCCCAGCCCCGCCCTGCAGGGCGCTCCTCCTTCCAGTCCGCACCCTTAGTCCCTGCAGCTCCGGAGGGAGAGGAGGGTGTGGTGTGGGCAGGGATATTGGGGGGCGGGCCCTGAGGACCTGGAGCGGGGCAGGCGGGGACCCTCTTAGTGTTTGAGGCCAGAGCCCATGGAGGCGGATGGCTTTGTGTCCCGGCCTTGCTGCGCTCAGACCCGCAGAACCGAGCATCGCCTCCTCCCCTCGGGAACCCCAGGACGTTGCTCAGGCCCCGCCCCACCTCCTCCCACAGATGAAGGGGGTGAACCTGTCGTGCGTGCGCACGTGCATGGTGGTGGCCGAGGAGCGACCCCGGATCGCGCTGACTCAGTCCTTCTCCAAGCTGTTCAAGGACCTGGGCCTGCCTGCGCGGGCCGTCAGCACGACGTTCGGGTGCAGGGTCAACGTGGCCATCTGCCTCCAGGTGAGAGGCCCGGGCCAGCGCCGGCTCTGAGTCGTCCCTGTGGTGTGCATCGTCTTGCCACCGCCACCTTCTGTTCTCTGCGCCCTCCATGTTTGATTTCCAGGTAGTTTCTCTTTGAGAGCTATAAGGGTTTTATTTTAAAAGATGGTCCGTAGTCTCGATGAACAAAGGCTTATGTGGAAAAGACAGTTTTCGAGCAGTGACTATTATCTTACCTGGAAGAATCTCTTAAATTGGATGTAATGTGCAGTTAATTTTTTAAAGGGCATAAACTTCTTTTAGACATCTAGCAGCTTTAACTTGAAACACTAATAAACGTGATAATTTGTATCACTCCGGTTTGTTTTTGAGACATTCAGGTCTTTTACATTGTAAAAGGAAGCACAAGTCTCAGAAACCCAGCAGCTAGCCACAGCGCTGTTTACTGCTGCTTCAGGGGCTCGGGCTGCTTCCCAGACTTTGTGTTAGCATCTCGATTTCACGCCTCCAAAAACGTGCCGAATGCCTCCCAGCCACACAGACAGGCTGTCGGGGGAGCAGGCACATCGGGGCCGAGCAGGGCCCTCGTCCCACCCTGCGTCTAAGAGCCACACCCCCTCACTCACCATTCGAAGGTGTCGCCTCAGCTTGTTGGCATGTGGGATGCTGCGTGTGGCTGCAGAAGTCTTGGTGGGACGTTCACGTCTGCCCTTTGAGCTGCAGTGGCGCGTTGTGCTCTCTCACCGTGTGTTGCTCACGTGGCCTGTCGCTTTCTGTTTGTCTCCCGTGCCGTCTCCTCCTGCCTCGCTCTGCTGGCCTCCTTGGCCTCTGTCAGCCCAACAGGCTGGGAAAGCTGGCTGAGCAGGTACGACCTTGACCTTGACCCCGCCTTGCGGCCCCTCTGTGCTGTCCCCCATGAGCTCATATGGCCTTGTCCTCAACTCCAGACGAACACGTGTTTCTTTTGCTGGCTCACTCGGCTCATAGTGGATGCTATTTGGCACGTTACAAAAGGTTCTTTGTAATCAAATTTAAGAGCAAAGCTGTTTTCAAAATAATTTAGCATTCATCGTACTGCTTCTAGAGGAAAGGCTGTTTGGTCTCAGTGAGGCAGTGTTTGTTACGTCGTCGGGGGTTTCAGAGTGACGGTGAGCACAGTGGCCATTTAACTGGCTGTTCTTTATCTAATGAAACAGAACATAACGTCCCTCACTCAGGGCCCGCGTCCAGTTTCAGGAGGGAAGCGAGGACGTCACCCTGGCTGACCTTGACTGAGCCGCTGCTGTGCTTGGCCCGCAGCAGAGTGAGGTCGCCCGGTGAGAGGCCAGGCCCCTCCCCACGGTGGGGTCTTCCCCATAACGTGGAGACCAGGGCTCAGACCTGAAGCGTGAAGTGGTACCATCTGGCACGTTCATTCAGTGTTGCCGGGTGTTTCACCGATGCGGTCAGGCCACGTGGACATTAGGGTGGCAGGCATCGGTGCCCCTGGGCGGAGGCCACGCTGTGTAGATGCAGACACGCTGCTGAAGCCGTGCTGAGTGTCAGGGTACCTCTGTTGCTCTCCTTCCAGGGCACGGCCGGCCCGGACCCCACCACGGTCTATGTGGACTTGAGGGCGCTGCGCCATGACAGGTAACGGTGTGCAGCTGGGTCTGCCCCGGCAGACAGCTGGCCGAGCTCCTTGGGGGAGTCTGGGCCTCCCCCTCTTCGTCCCTGTGTCCCCATGCCTCAGTCAGTGTCCCTTTGTCTCATTCCCACAACTGGGAAGGCCAGAACGAGTGACTGGACATTTGATGGTTAGCTTTTTATGGGTTGAGGGCAAGTAGACCAACCAATGGCAAGGAGTTTTGTACGTGACCCCATTTTGAGGCAGGTCTTAGTTTTCACATCGGTATGCGTGTGCGGGGGCAGAAGCGTGGCAGCTTGAGGTGGACAGGTGGAGCGTTCCGAGAGTCCCAAAGCAGCCTGGAACGAGCTCCCGCCCTGGGGGAGAGGGCCCGTCCCCTGTAGCACCAAGGTCACAGCATGGTCGTGACCGAAAGCCTAGGGCCTTGGCTCTCGTCAACAGACTGGCCGTCACAGTGACACCCACGGATTACCCGGAGTCGCTGTCTTAGAGACGGTCACTTGTGTAGTAGATTTCATGCTGAAGCCTTTCTCTTATTGATTTTTAGGGTCCGTTTGGTAGAACGGGGTTCTCCGCACAGCCTGCCGTTGACGGAGTCTGGGAAGGTAGGGGGGCTGCAGCTCTCCCGTGGACACAAGTGGCGGCGGGTGGGCCGGGGGGGGGCCTCCTGTCACCATGCACGCACACAGACCCGAGACCCAGAGGGACCCCTTGGGCCAGGGCTGGACGCCTTCACGCGGTTCTGGAGCGAGGGCCAGCACAGCCACTCAGCTCAGCCCCGGCCCGGGTGGCAGCCAGGATGTGCTCCCCGCCACGGCCCCAGGCAGCAAGTTGCCACCGAAGCGAGTCCAGTCCTGGGGAGGCCCCGGGAGCCCGCGGGTGACCGGGTAGGGGTGTGAGAGACACCGTGAGCCGGAGGAGTAAGCAGGCAGACCCAGGGCAGGTTCGGGGGAAGGAAGGGAGCCCGCAGCCTGACCGGACGTGTGAGAAGACGGTGTGACCGAGTGAGCCCGGCCAGGGGACAGCAGAGAGCAGGCAGGGCCATGCGCAGCTCCTGCCACCGTCGCGGTAGGCCGAGGGCGCAGGCGGGCACCAGCTCCATGCCTGTACAGCCCAGCCATGAGAAGGGGGGCGTGGCGCACCCATGCAGCCTGGAAGGGCCCCCCAACTGCTCACTCCTCCCCTGGCCACGGCCGCCCTCAGGCGGGCAAGGGGTGCGTGTGCGGGGCGAGCAAGGGCAGCGGCCACGGGACTGGGCAGGGGCTCCACTGGCCAGAGGTCCTGGGGGCCGTGGGCACAGGGGGGCCGGGGTGACAGCCTAGATGGGGGACGAGGAGGAGGCGTGGCCGAGTGGGCAGGAGGGTGAACCCGCTCGGCCGAGGCGTGGGTACGGGGCCCTTCCGGCCTCCGGCCCCGGCCGGGCGCACGCTCAGTGGGTGCGGTCGCTCTGACCTTCTGCGAGCCAAGCGTGTGCTTCCTGCCTCCTCGCGTCGCCAGCAGCCGCGGGAGCTTTCTCCCCTCGTCCGACGGGCTTTCTCCCCTCGTCCGACGGGCTTTCTCCCCTCGTCCGACGGGCTTTCTCTCCTGTGCTCCGTTGTCGCCATAACTGTGCCTGACGGGTTGGTGCTCTGGAAAGGGCCCTGGCTGCAGGTTCAGGCGGGCCCCACGGAGAGAGGTCAGAGCCTCCAGCAGTGTGTCCAGGAAACAGAATGGTCCCACGGGCGGCACGTGGCAAGGGCGCCGCCACAGGGGGAGGAGAGCGGGGCCTGGCACTGAGCACGGGCGACAGAGCCTGTACTCAGGCCCTTCCTGCCCCTTGTCCCTCGCCCACCTGCCTGCTGGGCCCCACTGCTATCTCCAGTTTTAGACGTGAGGAAGCCGAGGACACAGTACACGAGACCAGGCCCGGAGCAGCCAGGCTACCAGTATAGAGGGTCCCCAGGACCAGTCATGGGGTGCCTGACCTGTGCGCCCCTGGAGTGTTCTCTGTGGGGCCTGGGAAGAGCCAACACCTCCGTCTGTCCTGGGTACACGGTGCAGGTCTCAGCGGTGGGACTGACAGAGTCACGGGCTCTTCATGTTTAGGGTCCCTGCCCAGAACCAGAAGGCTGACAGAGCCTGGAGACAGAGCCCTTGCGGGGCTGGACGGCCCCCCGCAGTCACACGCACTGTGAGAGGCGGGCTTTCCCCAGGCGGAGCGGGGCTCGCGTAGCCCATCTGCCCCTCACGACGTCCAGGACCCGGCCTGTGCAAGGGACATGGGAAGGAGGCCAGGAGTCCTGTTTGTGTTTGTCTGTCGAAGTCTCTTGCTTGTGCTAAAACTCAAAGTCAAATTCACATTGGCTTTAGACCCCTGTCCCTGGCTTGTGGGCCGCCTGCCGTTCGGGCCCGGGGCAAGGGCCAGGCTGTGCTGCCTCTGATGGGGGTCCTCCTTGCAGATCCTCCCCGGGGTCAAGGTCGTCATCGCGCACACCGAGACTAGAGGGCCCCTTGGAGACTCGCACCTGGGAGAGGTGAGGCGGCCGCGCTGACTGGCCTCAGCACACACGTTTGTGCTCCTGGACCCAGTCCCCAGCGGGATTCCAGGGTTCCCTGGGATGAGCACCCCATGCCGGGTTCCCCAGCAGCACAGGGAAAGCTTGAGTCTTTTGGGAGCCGGAGGCCTGAGGGGCCAGCAGCATGGGGGGTGGGGCTTTGCAGACTCCGAGGTGGGACAAGGGCCTCCTGCTCCTGAGGACACGTCCCCAGGACATGGGCTCTGCAGGGCTCGTGGTGACAGGCCTGCATTTATGCGTGTGCGGCAGAGTAACTTGGGACAGGTGGGACTCACTACCTGGAGGCTGGGTAGCAGGGAGAGCACAGACCTTGGCTTGAGTGCCTAGGTTGGTCTGTCATGATGGGACCAGTCTTGTGCTCCCAGTGCCAGACTTTGGGGACATGCCATGGAACCGGTGTCCTGGTACCAGGCAGCCACAAGGACCCTGCTGGTCTCTGCTGCGGACAGCTTTCCGGGTCCGGTGGGTGGCACACAGACACTGCCCAGTCTCAGTCCAATTGGGACCAAGTGTGAGTGAGCCCAGGGGCTCCTGGGCACTCAGCACCCTAGTGGGAACACGTCCCTGTCCCTGGGCTAGGCGGGTTGCTGTGGGGCCTGTTAGGTGATTGTGTGCCCCACGGTGGTCACGCAGGGCCTGCTCCAGGCTAGGGCCCATGTCTCCTGGCAGACAGCCCCGTCTCCTCTTCGGGTGCTGCCTTTGGGGACGTCTAGAGCCAGGAAACTGACTGTGGGTCCAGGGCAGGCTGTGTTTGGAAGGGTACCCCAGGCACCCAGGACACAGTACCACTGGCCCGTGTGCACCGAGGGTGCGTGTGAGCACACGTGTGCGGGCGAGCCTGGTGCTGTTTGAGCCTCCCGCCCTCCCTCGTCCCTTTGGACGTGCAGGCCGCCCCGTCTGCATCACAGCGTGTGAGGCGAGGGGTGGGGGTCCCGGCACTGAGCTTGCCCTTGGCACAGAATCTTGGCCAAGAACACTCTGCGTGGAGGCTGGCAGACATACTGGCCTGCTCCCCGTGCTTTGCCTGTGACCGAGTGCACGGGGTGGGGACACCGCGGAAGCCCGGCCTCGTGTGGTGTTCTGTCCGTTCTCTGTGAACGGGTGTCTCCGATGGTACCTGCACTCAGCTTGTCGTGGTTCTGCGTGCCCGCAGATCTGGGTGAGCAGCCCTCACAACGCCACTGGCTACTACACGGTCCACGGGGAGGAAGCACTTCACGCCGACCACTTTAGTGCCCGGCTGAGCTTTGGTGACACCCAGACCACTTGGGCGAGGACTGGCTACCTGGGCTTCCTGCGGAGGACAGAGCTCACCGACGCCAGCGGAGGTCAGCACTGCGCGGTCTGTCCCCGCCCCAGGGGGCGCTGCTCCTGGGGCCTCCCGCCACCCCGCCCCGCTGGCCTGCGGGGTGCCTGCGTCCTGACGCCAGCCATGGGCCGGGCCGACAGTGCTGTTCTCTGGAGACTTGTTTCTCCCTGCAGCTGCCCCTCACTGTACTCGTAGGCTCGGCCTCTGCCAGGGATGTGGGGGCGTTGGCCCTAGGCCGTCATGTGCTCCTCGGGCAGAGCCACCAGCTCGGCCCAGCAGCCGCGTGTGGCACCCTCCCCACACAAGGCCAGCCGATCCCGTCAGCACCTCTGTAGCTGCAGATGCTGCTGTTTGAGACAGGAAATGCCTAAAGAATCGGGTTCACGCCGACATTGTCGTCTAAGTGGAGGGGACAGGTGGCGCCTCCGCAAGGGCCCCACAGCCCGTGTTCCCGGGCGGGAGGCAGCAGTGGCAGCTCCCCGCCCAGGGAGCCCGATGGGGCGGCCCGGGTGCGCGGGCCCTGAGTCTTGCCCCTGCGTCCTGCCCCCGCTGAGGGTGCCACCTCTGCCATTGACAGAGCGGCACGACGCGCTCTACGTGGTCGGGTCTCTGGACGAGACGCTGGAGCTGAGGGGCATGCGCTACCACCCCATCGACATCGAGACATCCGTGGTCCGCGCGCACAGGACCATCGCCGAGTGGTGAGCGCCGGGGACGCCTGGGGCCCACACACCCCGCCCCTCGGGGTCCAGGCTCTGGACTCGCTCCGTGGAGCCCGCCCGAGACCCCGCCGCCCTTTGGTGTCCCTCTGTTTGTCCTCTTTCCTCGTCAGCTTTAAAGCAGGCTCCGCCCCGGACGCCGAGGCGACAGGCACGCCCCCCACGGCTGCTGGAGCTCGCGCCCAGGGGGAGCTGCGCCCGGACTCGTGACTCCTCCTCGCGTCGGGGCTCACGTTGGGGCAGGTCTAGCTCTGAACGTGAAGTGGCACTGCCGCTTCCTGGCCAGAAGTTTAGTTAGAGCAGGCGTCCCTGTGAGCACAGCTGGCGGCACCCCCGAGTCGTGACCGTGTCAGGCAGCAGCACGTGTCAGTGCACGCGCTTCCCGGCGCGGCACCACCCGCCTCGTGTCCGCGTCCCCCAGAAGCCAGGGCGTGTCCCTGACGCTGCCTTCTCCCTGCAGTGCCGTGTTCACCTGGACCAACCTGCTGGTGGTGGTGGTGGAGCTGGACGGGCTGGAGCAGGATGCCCTGGACCTGGTGGCCTTGGTGACAAACGTGGTGCTGGAGGAGCATCACCTGGTGGTGGGCGTGGTGGTCATCGTGGACCCGGGCGTGATCCCCATCAACTCTCGAGGTGAGAAGCAGCGCATGCACCTGCGTGACGGCTTCCTGGCCGACCAGCTGGACCCCATCTACGTCGCCTACAACATGTGATGGCGTCACCCAGGGAGACACTGCACTGTCACAGACCCCCAGCACAAAGAACCCCGTTTCCCCGGGACACCACGCCTTTCCCCCTACTCTTACAGGCTTGTCTCAGAGTCCCCCAGATCTCCCTGAGAAGCCACTTCCTCAGTTATTCTAGGTCACTTTTCAAGGGCCCTTCCACAAACATAAGCATCAGTATTTTAACGGGGGGCGCCTGGGAAAGGCACGGAAGGCCGGGAAGGGCACCGCGGGGCGAGTGTGCTGCAAGTTTGCACTTCCTCAGGCGAGAAACATAGTTCTTGGTTTTCAGAACGTAGCAATTTATTCCTAGTCCCGATGATAAGGTCCTGTGCAGAGTCTGTGTGAGGAGGGACTGGGGCTGCCTGGCCGACTTGGACCGTGCCCGAGGGGCCGTGTGGAAAGGCCGTGGAAAGGGGACGGCCCCCCACGGTGTTCCCACCGCCACTTTCTCTGTTGAAACAGGCGTGCCCAACGGGCTAGCACGTTGTCACTGGCACTCGATAAGTGCCATCTGGGGCTGTCAAGGTAGATGCCCTATTTCAGAAAGATAAGCCAGCATTTAGTTGTGAGCCATTTCGGGTTTGTGACTTCATGCTTATTTTCACGACATCACCATATGAATTAGTACGTGGAAGTGTGCTGGTGGTAGTTTTGTCTCAAGTCACAGATGTAGAAGCTGTGGCAGAGCCCCTATGGCAGGCAGGCTCGGCCTGGCCTTCACTTCTGGAGTTGTGTGCCTATAAAATTTGGCCAAGTCTATGGCCATGCCACCCTGAACGTGCCCGATCCCGCCTGATCTCAGAAGCTAAGCAAAGTCGGGCCTGGTTATTACTTGGGTGGGAGACCACCTAGGAAGACCAGGTGCTGTAGGTGTTAAAAAAAAAAAAAAAAATTTTTTGGCCAAACCATATTCAGTTACTTTATTCCAGCGTGGCGAGACTGAGCGACGTGATATCATAGTAACCCTAAATCAAGGCAGAGAATGTAAGTCCTTTAGAAACTTCGAAGAATTTGAAGTGAAGTGTGAATCTAAGAGTATTTTTATATGGCTGGCAGTGTGTGTTTCCTGAAGCGGTTGGGTTTGGGGGATCCAGCGTGGGAGACTTTGTGAATCATGAGTGCTTCGTGGAGACAGCCAGGTTTTCTGCACTTTGCCTGGATCAGTGCCTAGCAGAACAGTTGTTATCCCTCCACCATTCCCATTCCCCACCAAGGAGGTCTGGCCAACACGCGGACTCACAGCTCCCGGTGTGTCCGCCCGCGGTGGTGCAGCCTGTCGCCCACGCGGGCGTCACTGCCCTCCATGGTGATCATGTACACACGCTGCGTGACCGACCGCTTGATGTACAGAGGTCGTCGCCATGGGCTCACGGGTGTTCCTTATGCCGGCCGGGGAGAGAACCCTGACCTTGATGTTGTAGCTTTATAGCAGACAAATACTGTAAAAATTTTGTATTGAAAAGTAGGTGGCAGTAAGACAAGGTGTCTTGAAATTAAGACTTTAAGAAGCACATTAAAATGTTTTAAAATTACTCTGGGAATCCTGTATATTACATTAAAATTTTTTATATCATGTTAATAAAAGTTATTGATTTTGTAATCCTGCATTTTTAAGTTACCCTGCGTAGGATGTATTTTCTTGTGCATTTCTTTTTTCTGAAGATAAAAAAGCACTGATGCTTCCAGCACAAATCCACAGAGCACATTAAAGTGTAAAGAAGGGTCTATCACCCTGTTTCTGGGTAACATGGCGGCATCAGGGTTTGGTGAAAACCGTTTCAGGGATTTGTTTTTTTCTTTTAAAAATTTTTTGCAAAATTAGGATCGTATAATTTTATAATCAGCTTTTGTACCTAATAAATCACAGACTTTCTAATCTTTTATGTATCTTCTCCTACATGTTTTAATGACTGCATCGTACGCGTGCGCCAGGACGAGTGATGGCTTTTACTCGTCACTGCCTGCCAGTGCTGCTGCAAACCTCCTCGCGAACAGCCTGTGGTGACCACTGCGCCCCAGGCCCGGTGCCTCCCGGGAGAGTGCGAGGGTCGGGCAGCCCAGGCGAGGCCCCTTTTCAGCTCCGACAGCGCTGGCTCAAGATCAAAATAAGCCTTTGCAATTTGAGTCAAATTAAGTGTCGTGTCTAGTGAAGTTGAATATGTTTTCGTGTGTTTATGGTCATTTTTATTCTTTATTCGATGTGTTCTATTCAGATTTTGCAGTTCTTATTGTGTTCAAGGATTTTTTTTTAATTATTGATTTATAGGAGCCCTTTTATATTAGGAACCATAAGCTCCACATAGTCCATTTTTTCTCTCATGGATCATTTGTGTTAATTCAGGTTGTATTTTAAGTGTTCTGATTATTTTGTGCAAACTATGGCTACTTGTGCTTCATTTCAGACTGTGAGTATAGCTGGTTTGTTTTCAAAGTGATCTTGCTGAGACAGTGTGCATAACCTCAGCGGGGGGCCGCCAGCTCCGCCTCTGCGCCTTCCAGGCGGCTCTGAGGATGGAGAGGCCTGGCCTGTGCCTCGGCCTCGCTGATGGCTCGCGTTGCCAGGGAACCGTGTGTGCTGACGGCATGCGTTGCCAGGGAACCGTGCGTGCGTAACCCTGCAGAAGGATGGGGAGGAGGCTGCCTTCCTTCCCTGCTGGGCCCTTCCACGTGAGTTCCGGGTTTTGATGGGCAGACACGCTTCCTCTCTGAATTGGGTGCAGTGGCCGTGCTGCAACGCTGCGTGTGTGACATTCACCTTCAGAAATGCAGAGTTCTTCTCGGTAATAACTACTTGCAAAACTTGAAAGACCCTCGTGTTAGAGAGGAGTGATCTTTATCAAATTATCCAGCAGGTGGCTGGGCCCCTCTCCCCTCCCTGGGGGCAATCTGAGGGCCTGAATCCTCACCCTGTGCAGCCCACTTCCGTCCTCATCCGGACCCCCCACACCTCCCGTCTCCCTCCCCTTCAGGGTTTAACGAGGGAGTCTTTACCGGAGTCCATGAGGGGTTTGCGGGGGACCTCGCGGAGTTTGCCACGGGCAGCGCCAAGTGAGAAACAGAGAGGTTATTCCAAGTTTTAAGTGTCAGCTGAGCACAGGGTGGTGTATTCCCCAGATGCTCCAAGTGACTGAAAGAGCCAAATTCCATGGACGTTCACTGCAGATGCCACGTAAAGGCCAAGAGCCGGAAAAGGGCCGTGAGGGACCAGGTGAAGCGGGGCAGAGGGCGCACAGATCCCTTGTCGCCAGCCGTGCTCTGGTGAAGTGAGACAAGTGTTTACTTTGCACCGAAAAGTGCAGCTAGACGGTCACTTTCTAGCACGACAGCCTGAGAAGTGCCACGGACATGCCAGCCAGTGAAGCTGGCGAAAATTACCGTTTCGGAGACGGCAGTTTGCTGAGGGCCTGGCGCAGCTGGGGCGGCCGCTGTGCGTGGAGGTCGGTCGGAGAGGCGGGGTCTGGCGTTGGAGCCCAGACTGCCCCTTGCCTCCCCTTCCCCCCCAAGCCCTGGCCCTGCCCAGCCGGGCAGAAACCCCACTCAGCTCTGTCCCCGCCCTTCCCCAACCCGCCTCTCGCCTCCCCCCAGGCTGCATCCTGAGCAGGCGCACCTGAGGCAGGGGCTCGTCTCCCACCCAGCCTCACTGGAGCCTCTGCCTGGGACGAAGCCCACCGAGAGTGCAGGGGGCCCCTGGTGCCCTGGCCCCGCTCATGCCAGGAGATGCAAGCTCAGAAGACCCACTGCTGCCCCCCACTCCACTGAACACCCAGCGCCTAAAGTGAAGGTGTCAGAAGCCTGGGTCCAGAATCCGGGCCCAGAGATTTTGCTGCTGGGAGAAGCGAGAACCATCAGACAGCTCCTCGTCTCCTCCCAAAGGGACGCCTCTCTCTGCAGAAGAGCTCGGAGAGCTCCGTGCTCAGGGCACTCGGAGATGGACACTGTGGCGAGGGGCAGCTGGGAAGAGGCGCGCGGATCCAGTGAAGACACAGGCTAAGTCGCAGGCCAGCTCGTCGGCAGGAGAACCGGGGGAGAAGCTGGGAAGGACCCTCTAGGGGTAGAAAGGGTCTCAAACCCTGACCTGGGAAGCTGCAGTCACGAGCGGCAGCACCACAGTGGTGGCCGGTGATACCACATGTGCGACAGCGGTCCCGCAAGGTCGTGATGGAGCTGGAAGGGTCCTGTTGCCTGGGGACTTCACAGCCGTCATGACGTCGCACAATGCACGGCCCCCGTGTTCGTGGCGACGCTGGTGTAAAGAACCCCGCCCTGCCACTCACGAAAGTGCGGCTCCTGCGGTTCCGAGTGGCGCGTGATCCCTGGCGGGGTGACGGCGCGGTCGCTGGTTTGCGTCGTTGCTGTACTGTTGTTGCTTCAGGGCGCGCGTCCTCCGTATACAAAGTCTTCTGTACAGCGGCGGCCGTGTTCCCTCCCCCGCAGGCTCGCGCAGCCTGTGCTCACCGCGTCTCTTGATGGCATCGCCTCTCATGCTTGATCTAGTCTCGTGCTGTCTGTTCGGTAACGTGCTGTGCAGGCTCGCAGCCAGGTGTGCAGTGGGCTAGCCCATCCAGGTGTGTGTAGGTGCACTGTACAAAGTTCACGTGATGAAATCACCTAGGGACACGTTGCTCGGAACAGCCTCGTCATGAAGAGGTATGTGCTTGTGTTCCACCAGCTAGTCCTGGATTTGCTCAAAGTCGGTGACAGGGCCGTTGACGCCCACAGAACAATGTCGAAAACAGCAGAGAAATCAGCTGGCAGCTGGTGAAGTTTAAGAGCCGGGAGTGGTTGGCAAGGAGGCTAGAGAGCCTGGCCAAAGCCACTGTCACTAAACACCAACCACTAAAAAAAAAAGCTCAGAAAACATAATTCAAGAAATCTAAATGCTTTATTAGGAAATATTCACTTAATGCCCAAGAAAGTGGTAAAGGAAAAGTAAAACAGAGGGGAATCCAGCTCTGACCGCGCTGACGATGACTGGACAGGTTAAACCACTCGGAAGGCAGAGGTTATCCGCCCGCGTGTGCGTGTGTGCGTGTTGTGACCAGGGTGTGCGCGCATGGTCGCGGCTCGTGGCGGGAAAGCGCAGTGTGGCGCCTGGGCTCCGCGCAGAGACAGCAGCGTGTGCGGGTGGGGGCCAGGGCAGGGAGCATGGGTCCCTGCAGGCCCCAGACCCTGCGGCACTTGCCAGGGCAGGGCCGCCAGACGGGGCCCTCTGCTCATGGTCTCTGTCCAGAGAGCCTCCATGCTGCCGTTGGGGACGTTCTCTGGGCGACTGTGGCCCCGTCTCCTGGATGGAACTGGTAAACTGATGGGACACAGGGAACTCTGTGTGGCTGGACTGGGTCGTGAGAAAAGCAACCTGAGACGACAGGTCATTTAAAATGCAGAGATCTTGCTGAGACCTGATGGTCCCTGAGGATGCCTGAGAGGAGCTGTCCCTGCCCTGTGCCTTGCCCCAGCCATAGCCGCCCACCCAGCCCGAGTGTGGGGCCACCACCACCATGCCTGGGACCACACAGTGCCTCTCGGTGGGGGCAGGTCCCTCTTAACTGAGGACAGGAAGAGGATGGACTCTTTACAAGCCAGAGCTCACGTCGCTGCTGCGAGGGAGCCCAGGGTGACCGGCGGGAGCAGCGTCCATCCCCGGGGTGGCTGTGAGGAGTGGCGGGGAGCGGTGTCCCTCCCCGGGGGGAGGGGGGTGCTACGAGGACCGGTGGGGAACAGCGTCCCTCTCCGAGGATGGGGGTGGCTGTGAGGACTGGGGGGAGCAGTGCCCCGCCACCCCGGGTGAAGGTGCATCCCTGGGCGTAGGGACAGAAGGCAGGTGCCCCAAAGGGCTGGGACACCTGCCCTTCCCTGTGGTTTAGAAGCAGGCTGGACATCAGAGGGCTGAGTACCCTTGGGATTCTTGGATCCGTGGGGGCAAGGGAGGCCCTGGCGCCACCTGGCCGAAGCCCTTGGCTGCCCTCTGGTGAAGGGAGACCTCTCTCACCACAGCCCAGAGCCAACCCACACCCACCTCCCTGTTACCGGGACCCCCTGCGCAGGGCTGTGCGGCCCCTGGCTGGAGCAGGAGCCGCACAGACGTGGCCCACCCCCTGGGCCTGCCCAGCTTTCTGCTCCTCCTGTGTCCCCACCGCAGCCCAGGGCCTGGCCCCCGTGAAAGCGCCGGACACCAGATGGCAGGACAGCGGCGCGTGGCCACTGGGCATGGCCGGCGGTTCCCAGGCTGACCCGCCTGAAGCCTCGGATGGGGCCCCGGGGGCCTGCACAGAGCCCAGGCTGGCCCCGCCTCTCCAGGGACACCCCACCCCCACCGCCCCTCCCACTGGAAACCCCTGGGGCACCCCTCTCCCCAGGCCTGGGGACTAGCCGGTTCCTCAGCCCCTTGCCTCAGCCCTCCCAGCTCCTGGGGGCCCCGCCCCTCTGCTGGCCGAGTCCGTTCGCCCCGCTGGCAGCGTCTCCCCGGGGACCAGCTCGGGGCACCCTGCCTGCGGGATTCGCATTTCCCCTGGGCCGTTGGTGCTGCTGCATCTGTCCCGTGGGGCCATCTGGAGGGCCGCCGTGCGGGGGTCTCCTAGGGTGGGAGCTTGCCCAGACCAGCCACATAGGCAGTGCCCCCAAGGGCTCCCGAAACGGCAGCCACCACCCAGCACCCTTCTCTACTGGGTCTGCGGCCAGTACCAAGGGACCAGCAGGTGCCACCGACCGTGTGGCAGCAGAGGCAGCCCCCAGACCCCAGCGGGCACTCGCTCTCACTCCACATTCAATGGCTACGAGATGTCGCAGTGCTTTTATTTAATGCAAGCAGAAGCCACCAATTGATTTATGACTTTCCAAAGGATCTGTGTCCTTGAATAAAACAGGAAAGGGGGGGATGAGATTGACTCGGATTTTTCTAGAAGTGGTTTTTAATATTTGTAACTTGATTAGGTGAAATGATTTACTTGAATTCATGGACACGGAAGCGTAACTTTGCCCACAGTGAGGAGAGACCCGCCTCAGCACAGACAAGCCGGTCGCTCAGCGGTGACCGGCAACGAGGCCGAGGAGAAAGAGCCTTGCAGTACAAGGGTCTCCCAGAGGCGGGGGCCAAGCCGGCCCCCTGGCCCTGAGCCCAGGCACCCCTGCCAGCAGGCGTCCCACAGACCCCGCAGGCACGAGCCCTCAGGACAGAGCCGCTGAATGTAGCTGACTCTCCGTCTGATGAGAGCTGAAATGTCAGAGCGTGTTGCTTTCTGAGACACATTTTCCCCTTTAGAACTGCTGGCGTTAAACATTTACTCAGTAATCGCAGCCTCCCCTCGGAAAAGGGACCTACAGGTGGCCGTGCTCTGTGGGCCGGCCGACGGCTCGGCCAGACACCGGCTGCGTCAGGTGTCCTGTGCACCGGCGATGGGCGCCTTTTCAGAGGGAGGCGGGCAGAGCTGCGCAGTTTTAGATGTGGCGGCGACTAAACCGCGGCTGCCGGAGTTCTGGTTAGCAGTCAGGGGTGCTGTTGGGGGTTAGAGTTCTACATAGCCGCGGCAGCCGGGGTGGCACAGGCTTTGTGGCTGACAATTGACTTTCCTAAGTGACAATTATTGATTTCCCGGGACTGGGCGCTCGCACAGATGCCTAGCACAGCAGAAGTGAGGATGGGGCCCCTAAAAGCAGCCCTTGGAAAGAGGGTTCCAATGTGCCCTTCACAAAGCAGTAAGCTCCCTAGTTAGCTACGGCACAGCGGGAAGTGCAGCGCCTACTGGCCTGCAAGCCCCCGCTCTGCGCTTCCTGTGTGACCTTCATCTCTGCGACAGGGCCAGCTTGGCCGTTCTCCCTGGTTCACTCCTGCTCAAAGAACTCATGGCAGGCAGTGGTGACCATGGCAACGAAGGCCATGAATTCCCGGAAGTCACATTCGCCGTCCCCATCGAGGTCCAGAGCTTCCATGACTTTGTCCACAGCCTCCTGCTCCCTGATTTCCTACGAGAGATGAGAGAAGGTGCTCGGCCTGTTTTTAAGCGGAATTTAGGGCCATAGAAACATGACTAACAGTTGGCTGATCTTAAAAATCAGTATCAGAAACAATGTAAGATATAAAATGCAAAATGCCTGAAGTACTTCTCCTGTGACCAGGGGGCTGCTGGTTGGGGCTGTGCCTTCTCTACCTCACTCTAGGCCCAGTGGGACCCACCTGGGCTACGTGTAAAGACTGAACGGAACAACCAAGATCTGAGAACCTGCACTTAACATCAAACAAAACAACCGGAAAAGAAGAGAAGCGTACAGAGCAGCCGGACGGAGGGTCTGCAAATGTCCGGGAAGGAAAGACTGCGCCTCTGGCCCCTACGTTTTCTCCGTCCCTGTGTGCGGAATCCTGCAGTAGGGGCTTCCGTGGACCGTCGTGTCTGAGGGTGTTTTGTCTGGAGCAGCTCGGAAACATGCCCTGATGTGTTAACGTGGTGAGTTGCTTTGTGGGTGTCACGGACCGCCTCTGATGTTCCTCCTCGCAGCACGGAGCCAAGTGAATAGAGTTAGAACCAAGCACAAACTCGGGGCCAGCTACAGAGAGGCGGGAAGGACGCGGCCTCGGGCGCGCGCAGGCAGGGCCCATGCGCGTCGGCGGAGACGCGTGCGTTGTGTCCCTATACCATGGATTTGCTTCCCAACTGAAATTGCCTTGGTAAAACCAGGCCAGCACATGTTCACGAGACCTCGCTACACTTCCCACGAATTGCTTATCTTTTACAAACTGTGGTTCCCACGTGCCAAGCTGTTTTCAAATCACTAATAATAGCAGTTACTGGTTATCACGCTCTCACTCTACGGTAAGCACCTGACAGACACTGTCTCATCTCATCCTACAACCGAGAAGACCCTGGGACGTTTTGCTTGTTGAGTTAGGGGATTGTTGGGCCTAGACAACTGAACACACCGTGGGAGGGACAGCTGACTGCCCAGAGTCAGACTAGGGCCGCCCCCGCCCCGCCTCAGGCCTGCAGGCCACTTCCTCTGCCCTGGCCCTGCCGTCACAGAGACGGGGTGTTTGGGTGGGTGTGGAACGGGTGAACCCCGCCAGTCTGCTGCCTGAACCTGGGCTCGTCCTGCGCTTAGCGGCTCGGCCAGCTGGGATGGAGGCTGCCGGTCACTGTCCCAGGGCCTGTCTCTGGTGTCTTCCCTAGGACTGGCCTGCCAGACAGGAGTGCCCTGGCTCACTGGCTGGCCATTTCCCCCGAGTAGTTGGTCACTTCAGTGTCCTGGGTTCTGGGCACTAAGGTGATGGCAGTTCAGTGCCTCCAGGCACAGAGCGGTGAGCCATGAGGCGAGGGCCAGAGCTATGGGCAGGGGAGTGAGTCCTCGGCAAGGCGTCTAGACGTCGCACCACAGGCCAGAGAGGGACCTGCCTGGGGAAGGGGCCCATGAGGATGGTCTGAAACTGAAGGCCCCTCCTCTCCCGTTACCTTAGCCCCTGAGGCCTGCAGCTGGCGCAGGGCACTGTCTCGTCAGGTAGGCCCTGCAGCCTGTGCCAAGCCGACACGGAGGCTACGTCCTCGGGCCTGGGTGTCCCAGGCTGGGACGTCGGGAGTGCTCAGTAAACATGTGCCGAGTGGCGTCTTCGATCACCGTCGTGGATGCTAAACATCTAGCTAAAGCCATAACAGCCCTTTTCCTCCAAGCAGAAGCTCGTCTCTAGCATCTTTCCAACGTGCTCACCGTGGCCACGCTAAGTCACCAGCGCATGCCCGTCCGTGCCGCCGTCGCTATGGCGGGGCACCTCAAGTTTCTCCAGAGGTCCTGCCGTCGCGGTCCTGCCTTTGCCTGGGAGCAGGACCACCCTCGGGGCTGCTCCAAAGAGACGTGCACGCGGTTTTGTGAGGGGAGAGAAGGCACCACTGGCGGCTTCGAAGGCAAGACTCACCTCGAGGAAGTGGGGGAGCTCGTTGCTGAGCAGCTCCTTGAGCTCGGACTTCTTCAGCTTGTGCTTGTCGCCCTCCCTCCCGGAGTACTGATGGAAAACGCCGATGAGGGCCACCACGGCCTTCTCCAGCTCGGACATCCTGGGGCCCAGAGGAAACACACCTGCTCACGCTTCCTGCCTCGTCTTACATGGCAGGGCACATGCTGTCTCGGGCCCCGGCTGGACAAGGCCCATTGCCCCTCTGAGGCTCAGGGCAGGGCACTCTGGGGACCCCCACGGTTGTCACACTTCACCCCGTGACTCTTAGACCCCGCTCCGCTCATCCCTGCTGGCCGCGTCTATAACGTTCCCAGGGCTCTGGCTGCCGGTTGGGTTTGGCTGATGAGAAATGAGCAAAAACAGGCAGAGCAGTGAGGGGCTCTGGGGTGGACTCCCACCTGCTCCCCGGGGGCTGCCCTCTGCCCCGCAGCGCGGTCACTCCAAGACGAGTGACCGTGCAGAGCCGGAGGAGGGCACAGACACCGAAAGTGTTCCGACACCCCCTCAGCAACACCTGGACCACGGGAGGAGACTCTGTGCGTGCGGCAGCACACCTGTGTTACCGAGCAGCCCAGGACAGTGCAGGTCCCCCCATGGGGGTTTCAAGGGTCATGAAATGTGGGAATTGCTGGAAAAAAAGAGTTACTGGAAAAATAAAGATGGGAGGATTGCCACAATTTTTTAAAAAAGATCAGTGAACAGTGAGTGCCTCGATCTACTGGAAACAGACGCGTTGTCAGACCCTGCGGCTGAGCTGGTCCGGCAGGGGCAGCCCGGGCCCCGTCCGCACTGCCCCCGGTGGCCGCGGTGCTGCCTGCTCACTGCCCTTTCTCTGCAGTCGTCAGAGAAGCGTCCTGCTCCCCGCCCGCCTCGGCCTGCAGACTGCAGAGGGCTCTGCTCAGCCGCGGGCAGGCGCATCTTAGAGGGTCAGGGTCGCCTCTCAGCCTCCTCACAAATCCCAGGCTCAGCCAGAGGCATTCGCCGACTTTCCCTTGAGTTCTAATTATTAAAGAATCTTAGCACTGTCTTGGTTAAAAATAAATGCAAGAATTACATCTAATTGTTAAACATCATTCTCGTGTTGAATATGTCACATGTTAAAAATAAATTGGAATAAAATATTTAAGATTATTTCTGATTTCCCAAAGGAAAGAGAATTGTGGTTTTTTGTCTTGCCCTATTGATAATCAATCTGCTTTGTTTTGCTTTTAAGTCCCTAAAAACCGGATCTAGTACATATAGATGGAACAATTCAGCTGGATTAAAATTTTTATCATTTTGTACTTTCTTATCCTTTGCACTCAAGTTTTCAATTACTGATTTTTTTTTAATGAAGCCAACCAAACAAAAAACTTTTACATCATCCCAATGCTTCCCAAATTCCTTGATGATTTGGGGATGGAGAGGTAAAATTATTTCTTGCGAAGTATGACTAGCGGGATTTTTTAAAAGAAAAAGTATAAAACATTCCATATGTTTTCTTCATAACTGTACAAATTAAAATCTTTTCCTGCTAAGCCTTCCTTTTGACAAAGAAACAACCAGTGAGTTACGGTTTAGCTTTTAAGAGAAACGGAAACCCCCACGCGCCCTCCGAGCTCCGTTCTGGCCTCAGTCAGCCTCTTGCCCCTTCGTTCATCTTTCCATGTTAAAAACGAGAACTTTGGGGCTTTGACTCGGTGGAGGGCCCCACCAGGGGAGGCGCCCGAACCCCGACCTCGCTCGCCCTTTGACCTGCTATGTAGTTTACTTGCAGACCTCTGGGGGATCGCGTAGCTTCTGAGTAGTGTCCCAGGGACCTTGGGGTCGCCTGCCCAGGCCTAGGGTGGCAGGGAGCCAGCAGAGAAGGCATTTATCTGTGAGACCAAGGGTGTCAGCAGCCACCTGTGAGCCCCACGGAGGCTTCTGCGACTCTCAACCGACTCGGGCCTGAGCAGGTGAGCAGAGCAAGCGGCCTCACGCCCACCCAGCGGGTCTGAGGCACACCACTGAAATGCTGCAGCTACCACCCCGTCCCTGCCCCACCCTCTCGGTCTCATCCCCCAGGAGAGAAGAGCAGGCTCCTCACTCACGTCAGGCCTCGGTTGCTCCTCTGGTCACCTCCTGGCTGCAGTGTCCCTGGCAGCCGTGGTGGCAGGGGCGCTTTTTATCCCTCCTCTGGCCGGCCCATGCAGGCCCAGGTGGCCAATGGGGGCCGAGAGTGCGTGGGGGCGGCCCGGCCAGGCCCCCTGGGACTGCACTTGGGCCAAGGAAGACAAGAGCCTGCAGGGCAGGAAGTGGGGAGTCAGCTTTTTGTGCCGTTCCTAATTTATGCGTGATGTTGATGATCTGAAAGCCAGCTTTAACCGGTTCAGACAAAGCCACCCTTCAGCCTGGACGAGCCCAATGCAGGCTGGTTTCCAGGGCAAGGGCCCCAAGCCCGCTGTCTCCAGCCCCTGCCGGCCACCCGCAGGAGGCCCGGGACATCAGCGCCCTGAGCCAAGCAGGGCTGCCTGGAGAAGCCACCGAGGCCAGTGTCTGCAGAGACTGACCTGTGCGACAAAATTGATACCTGATGCTTTTAGGGAAGATCCTTGTGTAATGTGATTGAGACGTGCACCCCAAGGCCTCCTTCACCCAGGGCGAAGGTCACAGACTGTCAGAGCCCGACGGCCCCCTGGACATGTCCTTTGCAAAGTGTGATCTGCAGAGGTGAGGTGCTGTGCCCTCCTTGAGACAGGCCCACAGGCGGCCAGGGGGCCGCCTGTACCCGTCCCCAGTGGCGCCCCGCCCAGCCGCTCTAGGCAGAAGCCGGGGGTGAGCACTCCCCAGGACACTGACCTGGAAAGCGCTGGCTCCAGGGCCCTCCTGCTGGCTCGGGCTCGAGGTGGCCATGCAGCACCACAAAGATGTCTGTGGACACTGTCGTTTGTTGTCATCGGTGTTACTGGGAAATTCTTGGTGGCTCAACACCCAGAAGTGTCCCTGGAAACAGAGCGGGGCTGGGAGCTCGGGCCTGGCCCCCAGGTCTGCGCCTTACAACCAGCTGCCTGGTGGGGGGCCCCCCAGGGTCTGCAGTGTGTGTGGGCTCTGCCCTGAAGGGCACAGACACAGCGTTTGGGCCCCACTCAAGGTGACCTTGAAAAGCAGTGGCAACGGGTAGTCCTCTCAGGCAGAGCTTTGAGCAGTTTGCTGGGTTGCCCTATGCGTCTGCAGTGACGAGTGGCTGGAGTAAGGATGTGCATCCATTCACGCAAGGGTGCTCACGATTTGGTTGGCCAGCAGCTCGGCAGGAATAAGACCGGAGGACCAGTGACAAGGAAGGCTGTGGAGGAGACGGGGGACAGAGCCGGGACCGAGCGGTCTGGGCACCTGTGATCGAGCGAATGTCCCCGTGGGCACGCCCTGCAGAAGAGGCTCTGAGCAGTCGGGGACGTGGTCGCCCCGTGAGTGTCAGCCAGCTCCGCCTGTCACCACTCCAGGGCTCACTCACTGTGTCCGTGAGCAAAGTGGCCGTGTGGCAGACATGGAAACGTGCATGCGCTCATCGTCATGGTCCTCTCACCAAAGCTGACCGGCTCTGGCAGCTGCCAGAGCCGCTGACAGCCAAGACCCGTGCTGAGTCCGTGGGGACCAGCAGATGCCTGGTGGCCAGCTGACTACGGAGGGCCTCTTCTGTCCCAGGAGGGGCAGAGGCCTGTCCTCCCTGGTCGTGGAGTGGACTGCCCCGTCCGCACCGCGCCCACCCGACGCCCCGGCCCCACGAAAGCTGTGTCCACTGCAGTGGCGTCTGGGCAGCTTTGTACACGACCAGGGAGCGGAGGAAGTGTGACGAGGGGCTTGTGCCCATGAGAAAACTGGTTTTGCCACACACCGATGACCTGGAGGTAGCCGGCCCCGTCGCCGGGTGCACGAGCTTCCTGAATAGTCAGTCGTGGCATCCGGCGGGGCAGTCAGCACTGAAGGGAGGGGTTCGGTATCACAGGCCACTCTGAACCAGGGGCCACTCCACGGTGCTGTGTCCTCCAGAGCCAGGCACATGGGTGCGGGAATCGAGAATTGGAAGTACGCGGTCTATGGCCTGCCACCCGGAACGTGCCTGATCCTGGCCAACCTCGGAAGCTAAGCAGGGTCGGGCCTGAATAGTACTTGGATGGGAGACCGCCTGGGAATACCGGGTGCTGTGGGCGCTTAAAAGAGAGAGAGAGAAAAGAATTGGAAGTACGCGTGCTCCTCCCCCCACGACACTTAGTAACCTTCTCGCAGGATGTTGGTTTCCAGTCCCAGCAACTTTGGGACAGTCTAGAGATCTTGGTATACAGAGGGGCACACCTCCCCGCAGCCAACGCCGAGCCAGCCACTAGGCCACTTAGGGCTCCTTCTGCCTCTGAACCAACAGGCAAAAAGGGGCGACGTGCTGGCTGGAGTGGTGGATCCAGCTGGCACGGGGCGGGCGTCCACGGCACCTGGGGCCCTGGGCCCTCTTAGTCTTTCCGTGGGCACCGAAGGCCGACAGAAAACTGCAGCCACCAAAAAGTCACAGCTCGCCAGGACCGCGGGGTCAGGTCCTTCGGCCGTGAAGGTCTGGTCACTGCTCACTGCGGAGCCAGCAGCTTCTGGCTAAGGGCCAGGAGGCGAGGCGAGGCATGGGCTCTGGCGGAAGGACGTCAGCCAGGCCTCACTCACCACCTGTCCGCCAGCGAGGACCCGGCGGCTTTGCGCACTTCTGCTTCTTATATGCGTTTATTCACTGACCGTTTTCTTCTGTCTCCTCCCCAGGTGTTACCTGATAAGCAACGTGTTGGAGGGGGGCCTTTCAGTGTGGTGTCCAGGTGACTGGATTTTCAGTGGAAACAGCTGAATCCAAGAGTAAACATCGCGGTGGGCACGGGACTGTTGCGTCTGTGCATCTTCCCGCCGGGCGAGGGACGTCTTCACTCGTCACAAAGGCGGCTGTGTCATTGCAGAAAGGTGCAATGACTTCGCTGTGGCGCAGGATCCAGACGCATGCGGCGAGCTGCGCTTGTCGCGGGTCCCGAAGTCTGGACCCCGCGCCGGGCCTGCCACTGTCTGCCTGGCGCTGGAGCCACCCGGTGGGCCGGGCAGATGCGTGGGCTCGGGCCGGGGGCGGCCCTGCGGGACGGGGCTCCCCATCTCGCTCTGCATCTCCCGCTTCCAGCGTCTGGCGCCGCTTGGCTCCAGCTATGTGTCCGGAGAGGGCAGCCCTCGGCCACCCTGCGGCCTGGCCTGGGCCGCACGGCCTCTGCGCCCCAACTGGTGACGCGGGCACGGCTCACTCTGCGCCTGCGTCCACGTTGGCCGCCTCAGCCTGCCGGTGCCGGGGAGCTGCGAGATGGCCGGTCAGTGGGCCGTGTCTCCCTGGTGCAGGCTGAAGGCGGGAGGCGCCTGGGTCGGAGGTCACTCACAGGACAACCAGTGGCCAGACGGTGCAGTTTGCAGCAGTTCGCACGGCGCAGTTCGCACGGCGTTCCTGGCCTCCGCCTGGCGCGGGGCGTGGGCTTGGATGCGGGCACTCGTCGGGGCGGTCGGCTGGGGACCGTGGCGCTGAGCCTGTCCCTCGTCCTCCCGCCTCAGGGTTCCTCCCGGCGACAGCCCCGCACCACGGCCTGCGGTCTGGGCATGGCCGGCACTAACGCGCAGGACCCTCAGGCGCACCGTGCGCCCCTGCCCCAGCAGGCGTCCCTGCTGCTGATGCCCGGGGACCAGCTCTGGCCGAGCAGCAGCGACCTCCCACTCCGTGCAGACCCGGCCTTGGGGAGGTCTGTTCTTGGTCATCGTCACTCAGGCCCAGGGGGCCCTTAGGGTTCTCTGTGCAGGGACTGTCATGCCCCTGTTAAACGTGCCCTGTTTACATTACTTTGTGGCTTCTGTCCTTTGATCGGACCCACTGGTACACTGGGCAACACAAAGAACAAAACAGTTTATTGATTTTTTTATTAATCTTTCATTAGTCTAAAATGTTTTCGAAATGTTTAAAAAGAGTAAACTTAGCAGAGGGACAGAGTGGAGGGAAACAACAGCTCGACTGCCTGGCATCTATGGCTCCTTCCGAGCATATAAACCCCCGAACTGGCGCCCGGAGCACTTCTGACATCCGGTGCCTGGGTCCCCGACATCGTCGATTCCCTGGCACCAGCACGTGTCCCGCAGTTCGGCTCGGTTCCGACTCCAGCTGTGGGGCTGGTGCCGGCCCCCCAGTTAGGGCTCAGTCTCACAGCACTGCCCCCTTCAGACGTCACTTGCAAGTCCCGGGCCACACGTACTCCGACTGACTGCCTAAAAATGGGGGTCCCCCGGACCCCTCCTCGGGTTCTATGAATTTGCCGGAGCGGCTCACAGAGCTCCAGGAAACACGTCATTTAGTTTGCGTAAAGTTTGGGACGGGAGGAAGGAAGACGTGGGCGGGTGGGGTCTGGGGGTCTCGCAGCCCCCGTGCTCTCGGGGTGCACCGATGCCCCAGTACCGCCACTGCTCACCAACTCGGATGCTCTCTGAACCTTGTTTTGGGGGTTTTATGGAGGTCCCACCCCGTAGGCACGATGGATTGTCACTGACCATTGATGACTGGCTCAGCCCCAAGGTCAGGGTGGGGATGCAAGGTCCAGCTCTCTCCTCTGTGGTGGTTCCCCTGGTGACCAGCCCCCACCCTGAGGCCCACGGTCTGCTCATTAGCATCATGTTAGGTGTGGCTGGAAGGTCCCACTGGGAATAACAAGCTGTGCCTCCCACACCATCATCCCGGGAGTACAGGGTTTTAGAAGCTCTGCCAGGGACCAGGACACGGCCCAGCTCTGTGCGTGTTAGACCACATCGCATGATGTAACAGGCGCTCGTAAGCGTAAAGGGTCTACGTAGGGGAGGGGTGTGCACTGTTGCCCAGGTGAGAACAAAGCTTCAGGAGGCAGAGAACCGACTGGAGCTGCTTGCTGCAGAGCCATCACTGCCCGCCATGTGGAGCCCAGGAAGAAAGGTATGAGGGACACTGGCCAGGAGCCATCTGCCTGATGAGTGGCTGTGGCACCTTGAGAAATGGCCAGCTTCTCCATCTGGGGTGCCAGGAGGGGTGATGGAGGCTCAGCCCCTCCGCGTCTAGGCTGCCATTTCTCTCGATGGAAAGTCAGCCATGGGACCCACCAGGAGGGTCTGCTGGCAGAGGAGTGGGCTGCCAGAATTGGGGGGGGCAGCAGCATCATGGGGGGCCGGGTCCACTTCCCAGACTGGACTGCCGTCTGCACCTAGGTCAGCAGGCACATAGCTTCCACCACGTCTCCTGTCACTCAGAGGCCCTCCTTTCAGCCCACCCCTCGTCCGCTCCCCAGCCCTCAGTGCCACTTAGTGCACTGACCAGACCCAGGCCCGGTGCGTCCGCGCAGGGGCCAGAGAGTCCTCGGGCTTGAGTTTCCAGGAGGTGAGGCCTTGGGCAGCGACGTTCTCTCACACAAAGGACAGTGCCATCCGCCACCAAGCTGCTCACGAGGTTGATTACAGTGACCCATGTCCATGGGGAGAAAAGGGTGCCTGTGTTCCAAAGGGACGTGGGAGAAGGGACAGAGGTTGCTGTTGTGGTAAACGCGTGTCGCAGCAGTGGGGATTGTCCCTGCTGTGAAGGAGGCTGCAGCCACCGCAGGCCCTGGGGAGCCAGGCGGGGTTCAGGTCCTGCGCTGTGGGGAGACCTTCAGCAAATGACTGCACAATTCTCAGCCTCAGGAAAAGAGGAAAAGCAGCACCCCTCAGAGGGTTGCTGGGGCAGTAAGTGAAGTTGTGCATGCACGCACACGCACACGCACACACACGCCTGCACCAGCGCATACAATGTGCAGTGCCTAATGTGCTCACTCAGTGGTCGCTGTTATTATCATAAAAGTTACTATTCCTATGTATCAAAGTACCTGGCTCTGTCAGGTGAACTCCTGGCAGACAGAGCAAAGGACGAAGGACACAGATTTCATTTTGAGCCAGTCCACGACGTTCCAAAAGCGCAAGACAAACTCTTTGGCCAATCTAGAAGACATAATTTGGCAAATTGTGATAGACTATCTATTTCACAAGTATCGCATTTCATTATTTTTATACTACATCAGATTCCATGAATCCTTTAGTTCTCTCCCCAGTCATTCCAAAACCTGTGCTTCCATCCAGGAGGGCAGCCCAGCGGGAGCAGAGCTGCTGGGGTCCATGGCAACGTCAGCACCCGCTCAAAACAGCAGGGCTTTTGTTTTTGTTTTTCAACTTTTTTTTTTTTTTTTTTTTTTTACTTTTGAGAAAGAACTGGCGATGAGCACAGTGAGCGCACTTTCCTCCACGGCTCTGTGTGTGTGAGGTTTCTGCCCAGGGAGCTGCATCCCAGTGAGAAGCCAGGGCGTGCTGGACCCATGCCAGGGAAAGGCAACAAAGGAAAACCGTGTTTCTCCTCTCAGGAACTCTACAAACAGTTATTTGAATATATTTTTAATAACTTTTAAGGACTCCTGGAAATTTGTCATAAAATCATCTCAGGTTTAATGTTTAAAAAACATTACTAGATTAGCCTCTTTGGTTTTTTACTAGACAGGAACTTTTTCTATATACTCTGTAATCATCACATATTTTTGTCACTTTGTCCATTGTGGGCCCAGAACAGCACACAGTATTCAACGACATTAAGCCAAATGAACAACAAAAACCTGATCAAGTGGTTGTTAGAATGTTTAACTAATGAGGAATCATATACCTTGATTTAAAAATGCCTCTGTGAGACTGAACCATCTCCAATGAGAATGATCCAAAAGGCGGGAATAAGTTAATCTATTTTAGATTTAAATAAAGAATATACCAAACAAAATAGAGAATATGAAAAGTAAGAAAGTGTAAACCAGGGTTTAAGTGAAGTTATTTTGTTCCAAAGGTGAATTTGTTTACATGGGGGCTGTATCAGGGTGTCACCCAAACTGTCGTGCTTATTGATACAAACACATAGCAGAACGACTATGAAGTAATAAACATTTAAGCTTTAATATCAAGAGTGTTTGGTCTGGGCAAGGCTACTGTTTGCTGATCCAAACAACTCCCTGAAGACCGTGGGGCATCAGCTCCTGCTGGGGGCAGGCTACTCTCTGCAGCGGCATTGAACACCCTGCAGTAGCCTGTGGAGGGGACCATCTCGCCTGCCAACACTGGTGCCTGTGTTCCACTGGCATCAAGCTCCAGCCACAGGGATTTTCAAGTCTCCCTGGCAGCTGGACATCAACTCTCCATTGCCTAAGCCGACTCCCAAGAACCACCAGGTAGAAAGGCACACCTCAGCTAAACTTGGACTTAATTTCTTTCATCTCCCCTTTGCCTGGAACAATAGCATAATTCACCTATCATTGGTTTGAAGTATGTTTCTTTATTGGCTTATTAAGAGATATTATCCTACATGCTATCGGCTTGTGAGATATAAGTTATGGTTCCTGCAGTGAACCTATATTAAATTATTTAACAATCTCAGTCTCAGCATAATTTTGCCATGAACAAAACACCTATAAAAGGTTGGATAGAAGTGGTGAAAGTGGATATATTTGCCTTGTTTCTGATAAAAACTTTTACATCATTATAATATTTAGTGATAGGTTTTTTTTTGATAGATGCCTTTTAACAGAAGGTGTTCTATTTTTGCTGAGATTAAAAATGATTGAGTATTGAATTTTGTCAAATCTTAAAAAAATTTATTGAAATGATTATATAATTTTCTTCTTTATTCTATTAATATGGTGAATTACTTTAATTTCTAAGTGTTAGTCCAAGTTTGCATTACTGGGATAAACTCCACTTGGCCATAACGATTACCCTCAGAATATTTAGATTGACTTGCTAATGTTTTGTTAAGGATTTTTGCATCTATTTTAATGGATATTAGTCTGTAATTTTTTCTTGTGGGATATTTTTATGAGTTATGTGTGCCTCGTAAAACAAATCAGGAAGTGTCCATTCCCTATTTTCTTAAAATTTTGTTTAATACTAGTGTTCTTTCTTTCTTATTCATTTTATAGAATTCACCATTGAAATCATTTGGGGCTGGAATTTCCTTTGCAGGAAAGTTTGGATGCACAGACGTTAGGAAGCATTCCGCTTTTTTTTCTGGAAGAGTTTGTGTAACATTTGTATTATTTTCTCCTTATGTGTTTGGAAGTATTTACTGGTGTCATCATCTGGGCCTGGAGTATTCTTCGTAAGGTTTTAAATTATGAAATCGATTCCTTTAGCAGATATAAAAGTATGCACATTTTCTAAATATTCTTTTCCGCTTTTGGCAATTCGTTTTTTTCAAGGACTAACTTGTCAAAATTTTTGACGTTACGTTTGTAATAAGTTTATTTTTAAAAATCTGTACTTTGTACTGAAACTTTTTCATTCTTCATATTAGTACTTCGTGTTCTTTAAAATAAACTATAAAACATAAAATTTGGCGCCTTAACGATCTCTCAGTGCAGCGTTCTGTGCTTTAAACACGTTCGCACAGCGCGTTCGCCCACAGCACCCGCTCCCGCCCCCCCCCGCCCCCGGGGTCACGACGTCGCAACCCGGAGACCACCGCGCAGTTACGGGAAATGACGTCACCCATTTCCCTTGTCATCCCAAACGCCCTCTTGGTGAAATATAAACGTGATGTTTCTTTCCATTTATCAAGTGGAAAGAATGACAAACGGTTCACAGTTAACGGCGCAGGCGGTGAGGTAACTGAGAGCACGAGAAGGGGGCCCTGCTCCACCACGGCCACCCTGTCACCCACGGAGGGTTTCTGGTCCCCGGGCCGCGCTCCCCTCTCCGGGTCGCGCGTCAGCCCCAGCGCCAGTCCGCCGGCCGCGCCCAGACGCCGGCGGGAAGCGCGACACCTGAGTGCGCCCCCGGCCCGGGACCGCGCCTCCTCGAGCCGCGCCTGAACGGGGCGCGCCGGAGCGGGGCGCGCCTGCGAGCGCCGAGGCCCGCGGCTTCGCGTCTCCGGCGGCCGGGCGCGTGGGGACTGCGCATGCGCGGGGCGCCGGGCCGGGGCGGAGCCTGCGCGGCGAGCCGCCTGCGCGCAGCGCGCCTGCGCGGGCCGAGGGCGGCGGCTCTGGCTCCCGCTGGGCACCGTCCGCCCCTCCGCGCTGGCGGTGTGGACGAGAGCTCGGCGGAGAAACGCGGCTGAGGTAGGTTTCCGCTGGGCGGCTAGGACTGCGGGGCCGCCCGTAGGCGGGATATGCCTGGCGAGAGGTTCTCGCCCGGCATGTGCGTCAGCGGGCGAACCGAGGCCTCCGCCCCTTTTCCAGGACCCCCCGACGTCGTCCCCGCCTGTCCCGCGGTCTCGCGGACGACCGCGAGCTCTCGACCCGCCGCATCCCGCAGCCACGCCCACACCGCAACGCCCTTTTCCCGAGCCACGCTCTTCCCGGTGACACGCCCATTTCCCTTCCGTCCGCGCCCCGCTGTCATCCGGGCTGGACCCCCACCCGCCCTGAACCGAACACTGGCGCCTTGCTGCTGACTCCTCCTGCCTCCGCCCGCCCTCTTCGCTGCCCGCTCACTTCATCCTGCCTGTTGGCCTGCCCTCTGATCCTGTGGAATGCCCAGCGGGCTTGCGTCCCTTCGCGGATCCCGCCCGCTCGGTGACCCCACCCCAACATTGAAGTAGGCCCGCCTCTATCCGCCACCGACTGGGCCCCACTCTTGCCCGCCGGACCTCGCCCCACCATCGACGCCCACCCGCCTGCGACCCACCCCGCCATCTTGCCGCACCACTGTTGGCCCCTCCCACCCTGACCCCGCCCCATCATGACCCGCTCCACCATCAACCCGGCCCCACCCTGACCCCGCCCATCGACCGCTGCCACCATCAGCCCCCCATCTGACCTTATTATCGGCCCCACTCAGGCCTTGTCCCACCCTAGTCCCAATGCACTCTTTTCCAAAGAAAATGCTACTTGTGCATCTTAGTATTTGTAATTACAGATGTCGCAGAAATAAGTCTTGATTGATAAGTGAAGCACGCATGTTAAACACAATTGCTATGTAATTAAAGTTCATCTTAGAGCATAGTATGGATTATGCTGTCACTGGAATGTTAAGAATTGAGAAGGAGAAGGAAAACCTCTGTAATATGCAGACCTTGGTTCCTGTTAGTGGAAACACTTTAAAGCCCCAAGTAGGAAAGTTTAAAGTGTTTAAGTGGAATGAAAGCTAGCAGGAGCCCAAGGAAAGATTTTACATCTATTTGCTGTTTTAAATCAACCCAGTGATCTGACAGAAGCTAACTAACAGGTTTCGGCCAATGAATAATATTAACACCTTGCAGATTAGTGAAGGAAACACACTTCTTTGAAGGTGATAAATTTTAAATGCTTTCAATTTTTTTTGTAAAGAATTGTGGTTATAAATTTTATTTCTATTGCATCCTTTATATATACATGTTCTACTTCCATTTGGTAGAGAACCTTTATCAAGGACCTTAGAAGTGATGTGAACTTTATTATTATGCAATATAATGACGCATTTTCTCTTTCTCTCTTTTAAAGTAGAAACAGAGAGGAAAATGCAGCGTTAAAAGTGGCAGCTATGCGGCAGCTCCTAAGAGAACTATGGCAACGTCAGGTGACTGCCCCGGAAGCGAACCTCAGGTAAGTTCTGTTCTGGCGTGTAGGAACCAGATCTTAAGGACTGTGAACACTACTGAGAGCTGAGCTCAGCCCAGAGCGATGGCGCATTCCTTGTACTCGTGAAAGTGGCCACCAGCCCCGTGATGCTTAAATATGGGAAGCGGTCACAGGTGACGTTCTCAATTGTGCATTGTAAGAATTTCCCAGGAGTCTAGGATTCCGTTCTTGGTACCTGGACTGGTGAAGCAAGCACATTTTCTTAGTTGTTTAATAAAGTCCGTGGCATAATGTGTTAAAGGAGATCACACATATTAGAAAAGATTTGTGTATTCATACTGCTTCTCTGCCTGGGACATATAAAATTTCATTCAAGTTAGCAGTTAAAAAAAAGTGACTTTAAAAGTCAAAGAATGTTGATTACATAACATTAAAAACCAAATGAATACTCAAATAATGTTCTTTAAAAATCAAACATTTTTACGTCTGTCATGTTAATTTTAACATATTTTTCCTTTCATTCTAATGATTCTAATTTCATTTGGGTTTTTATATATAGGAATTTTATTTATAGTTGGGTCATTTTATTAATCTGTTTCTTAAAATTAATCACAAAATGTTTCAATTCCGTGGATGTCTCATTTTTCTGCTGAGAAATAGAAAAAATATTAGAACATTTACAGAATACTACTGCAAACATCAAGTACATGTGACACAGAAGTCTCATCTTGTTAGCATTTTGTCGTGTTTGCTTCAGAACACACACAGTATATAAAACAAACTTACAGATAACGTTTCTTCCCCAACCCCAGTCCCATTCTTCCTCTTTCTCCAGAAGCAAACACAACCATGAATTAAGAATTGATCTTTGAGCTTCTGCACCATTTTTTATACTTTTATGCCTTACGTAGGTGTCTTCAGAATCTGCCTAAGTGGCATCGCATTCTGTGTGTCATCTGCGGCTTGCCGTTTCCACTAGTGGAAATTGGGGAATTTGTGCTTGATGTGCGTGTAGAGCTAGTCCTCAAGGGTGCTTCGGCAACGAGTTCCTATATGACCGATGGGTACATAGGTCCGTGTACAGTAGGTGTACACCACATTGTATTTATTCCCCTTTGTTGGACACTTGACATGTTTCCAGTTTTTTCTCTTTCTATGGGTGTTGCAGGAAACCCCTTGTGTACACGTGCTCTAGGGCATGTGCCCGGTGATGGCATCACAGGCTGGAAGTGGCTACATGTCTGCAGTTTTACTAGATGGCGATCAGTTGTTCTTCCAAGCGGCCTTACCAGTTCGTAGGTCTGCTAGGAGCCCACAGTGCTGGCAGACACGTGAGAGCATTGGACTTTTCAATTTTAGTCTGATAGATTAGAAATGGTATCTTGTTATTTTAGTTTTCTGATCACTTGTGAGTCCAATTGAAATGTCGTTTAAGTTTATATTGAAATATTATTCCAATATTTGTGTTCATCCTGGTAATAGCATCCATTACAGAAGAGAGGCCTCATTTCCACAGTTTGTGTTTTATTTCTTTTTCCTTGTGTTCAGTCTTCTTAGTTTTTATCTTTTCAGAGAACCTGTTTCTTTGTTGATTTTCTCCTTGTTCATCTATTGACTTCAGCTTTTATCTTTATTTTATTCAATTCTATTTGGGTTTAATTTACTCTTGTTATAGCATCTTGAGATGGAAACTGGGATCACTGATTTTAAACCTTTTTTCTGTAACGTATGTCTTAAAGCTTTAACTTTTCCTCTAATCCCTGCATTAGCTGCACCCCATACATTTAAATACATTGGTTTTCATTATTCAGTTTAAGTACTTTCTAATATATCACAGTGGAAATTAGAAATTTTCTGGGCTCTTCAGAAACGTGTTGCTTTATTTCCAAACATTGGGAAATTTGACTTATCTTTTTGTTACTTAATTTTAGTTTGATTATATTTGGTCAGAAAATATAACATACTCTGTAAAATTTCCATCCTTTGGAGTGTATTCAGGCCTGCTTATGGTCTAGTCAATGGGCTACTTCAGTGAATGGCTCACGTGTACTTGCAAAGAGTAGACATTCTGCAGTTGCTGGGTGAATGTCAGTGAAATCTCCTGGGCTTTACTGTTGTTCGGAGCTCTATATCCTTTCTGATTTTTTCGTTCATTTGTTCTTTGAATTAGTGAGTGAGGTAAGCTTTAAAAATCTCTGCTGTGATTGTGGATTTGTCTTTTTTGTTTCCTTTAAGATATGTCATTTTTTGCTTTGTCTATTTTGAATCTTTTTTGACTCATAGGTTTAGGGTAGTTTTTGTTTTTTCGGTTAATCGGCCCTTTTATTTTTACAAAACCTTTCTTTTTACCTGTTGGCACTTCCTGCCATCGATCGCCTCTGTCTCTGTCGCCGCTCCAGCCTTCTCCCGGCTCGCGCTTCCCCCCGCACTCACCGGGACGCTCGCCTCCGTGTTCAGCCCTCCTGGTCCCTTAGACTTCAAGTGCTTCCCTTACCAGGAGCCCACAGCTGTGTCCTTTTTGTTTCTGTCAGATAATTTCTTCCCCTTAATCAGAGTGCTTAGTCTGTTAACACTTAACGTGCTGACTGATGTGATTGCGTCTGCCGTCTTGCTGTTCGTTATCTTTGTATCGCATTTATTCTTTGTACCTTCCTCCGTTCTTGCCTTCTATGGATTAATAAAGTATTTTCTGTAATTCTGTGTTATCTCTTCTATTGGCTTTTTTGCTGTTCTTTTTGATGTTATTTTAGTTGTTATCCAAGAAACTGCAGTATGAATCCTTAACCTATTCCAGTCTTGAACCTATCTACTTCACGATAGGAGAACCCTCAAGTTAGTTCCATTTCCAGCCCCCATTTTTTGCGCTATTGTTGTAACTGTTGTACTTCTCTCTATATATTATAAATCTCACAATAAATTACTGTTGTTTCTTTATACTGTCAAAAGGCTTTTGTAGGATCTGTACATCTCTCCCTTTGGAAAAAATTAAGGACAGCGGTAATGCCTGTTGCTGCTGAGTGTTCAGGAAGAGGGTCCTCCACGTGCGGCTGGTGAAGTGTGATGTGTTACAGATTTTATGGAAAGGATCTGACAAATATTCGAATAAAAGCTGTGCAGTCTATGCCACAGAAATAAAATGTCATCACATGAGGATGAATGTGCACAGATGTTTATGGCAACACTGGTTAAGGGGGTAGAAAACCGGACACCAAAAGAAAGCCCCTCGGTCTAGGGTGACCGAAGAGGCAGGCGAGATTCCTGCTGTGCGGTCACGTCGTCACTGGGAAGAGCCAGTCAGGGTGCTGACCGCCGGGCAGTTTTCCACAAGGTCCTGTGTGAGTGAAAAAGCAAAATTAAGGATTCGTGGTGTCCTTTGCGGAAAACTATGTCCAAGGAAAAAGCCCACGTGTGTGACGCGAGCTTGGAGGAAGTGTGGGAGGGTGTGCGCCAGGTGACCGATTAGGGTTAGGGGTCGCAGTGAGGGGCGTGGTGTGGGTGGAGCGCGGTGGGGACAGGCTCTGAAGAAGGTGGTACTGTGCTAAGAGCCTTCACGTTACCGTCCACGACAGGAACATGTGGACAGGGGATACAGGGGCAATTAGCCAAATAAAGCAGGTGACCGATAAGTGCTTAGAAAACACGTGTGGCCTCATGGTAATCACTGTCAGGTGGAAGCAGCAGGCAGGTCGTGTCTCCTGTCACACTGGCGGAGATCAGGGTGACGTGCACTCACTGCCGCCTAGAGCGCGGGAGGGTGCAGCGTTCACTCCCGGGGGAGTCCTGCGCCCACGGAGGAGTCTCAGGAGCCCGTGTCTGGAGGGCCGTTGGTGTCAATATCGGAATTCATCAAAGCGTGTATCGTCTTGATCCGTGAATTTGACATTCAGAATTTATCCTAAGAAAATTATCAGACAAAATGATTTACATTTCGGAAAGTTAATCTTCACATAAGTCATACTACTAAAAACTGAATACAGTTTAAGTCTCCAAAACAAGAAGATTGGATAAGTAAGTTTTGTTGCTTCATAGAATGGAATACTATCAGGTATTAAAAATGTGGTGATTAGAAGTATGTGTAATAACGAAGGAAAATGTTCAGAATTTAGTAGCGGAAACGAGGCAGAGGGCAGAACTGTATGACGTTGATAAACACCCTGATGCACGTGTTATGCATTCACTTTAGGAAAAAAAGCCTGAAAGGGTGTAAATGTTAATCGTTAAATTATCTCCTACCAGCGAGGGAGGCTGCAGCTGGTGGTCATTTTCCTCTGTGTTCTCGTGCTTTCACACAGTTTCCGACGCGAACAGGAAGTGCCTTAATGTTCAGGAAGGTTTGTTTGCAATGCGTATAGTGAACTGGGTTGCTCCGGTGAGCCAAGACCGTGATTGGAAGGTCTGCCAGCTCCGGCGATGTCCCCAGGCACACCCCTTCTCATGAAGAGTGAGAGATGGGAAGCGTGCGTGCTCCCAGGCCTAGGGCCCCCTCCTGGGTCCTGAGCAGCAGTGGGGCCCAGTTAAGCCACACGGGGATCCAGGTTCCCCGCTCCGCCCCTGGGTCTTCCGTGAGGCCCACTCAGCTCTGTCCTTGGGCCTGATGAGGACCCAGAGCCCAAAGACGGGGCTTTCTTTCCCCTGGGACTGGGCGTTACTTTCAGGAAGCGATGCTGATGGTTAGGGGTCAGTCACTAAAAGTGCCCTCATCTTCTTTCTTTGATGTCTCTTGAGGATGCAAATCATTTTGTACTAGAGATAAAAAGTAATGGTGGCTGTAGGTAAGACCCCTTGATTCTGCGAGTGTCGATGACCCAGACTGCTTGTGGGATAAAAAGTGGGTCACGTTGAATCTTCATTTGAAACCACCCTGATAACCTGGAGCCAGAGAGAGCGAGAGGGAGCCAGAGGGAGACAGAGAGGGTGACAGAGACACACACAGACAGACAGAAACGGGGGGAGAGACGGAGGGAGCAAGAGGGAGACAGACAGACGGCAGAGAGGGACAGGAAGGGAGCCCCTGGTCACTCCCGTGTGCTTGCTCTGCGCAGGAGGGAGAAGCCGCCGTGCAGCACTGTGAGGAGGCCGTGCACCCCGAGGAGTTTGTGGCCATCGCAGACTATTCTGCCACCGATGAGACACAGGTAGCTGTGCGCATCAGATGTGTGTGTGGATTCAGCGTGTTGAGTGACAGTGGGTGGAATTTTCCAGAAGTCCTAGCACGGCCAAGTGAGGAGCATTCAGATTCATAGAGCCATGTGAGGCCATGAGGGGCCCGCCTGCTCCTCCGGCCTGAGGAATTCTGTCCCCAAGCCTGGTGCGAAGGGTCCCTGGTGAGGAATGGGGAGGAAGTACCGCTCCAGTGTCTGCTTGGAAACCTAGACTGAGAACTTGTTCTGGTTAATGAAAAATAAGGTTGCAGAATAAAAACATCCACTTGTACGTGGCTTTCTTTCCTTCGTAAGAGGATTCCTTAGCGTCAGCTACCACGTATCTGAGTGTCGGTGGAGAGGCTGTGGAGAAATTCTGTCCTGAGCCACCAGAAGGTGCTTCTTTAAAAACAATCAGTTAAGGTGTGCTTTCCCCCACGTAGCCAGCCGCCCTCCAAGCCCTGGGCGCATCGCCCTGACCCGGTGGCTGGCATGAAGTTGCTGTGACTGGGCTCACGGTCGGGGGTTTGTCACGAGGCTGCAGTTGAAAGGACAACTACAGATTTTCCTTGAATGTTCCCTTCTGTGCATTCCTTCCAGCTCAGTTTTCTGAGAGGAGAGAAGATTCTCGTCCTGAGACAGACAACTGCCGACTGGTGGTGGGGCGAGCGTGCCGGCTGCTGCGGGTACATCCCCGCGAACCACCTGGGCAAGCACCTGGAGGACTGCGACCCCGAGGACACATGGCAGGACGAGGAGTATTTCGGCAGCTACGGGACCCTGGTACGGGCTGCTCAGGGGCTGGATTCGCATCTCTGGTTTTAGATTCTCACTTTTAAACTCAGTCTCTGGGCTTCTGCTCGTTGCTTAGAGCAGGGCTTAGCAGGCCACACGGCTGACTTGTGGCCACTCAGCTCTGCCATTGTGTGCCATCCACTGCTGGACACAAAGAAGCAGCACAGCTTGTTCAGGAAGCGTCACCTGTGATGCCGAGATTGGAGTTTCATATAACTCTCGTGTGCCATGTTCTTCTTGTTTCCTTTGTATTTTTCCATTACAGGTGACATTCAGGATTATTTTATATTCAGGTGTATAGCATACTGACTAGATACTTATGTAATTTACGACGTGGTCCCCCGAGGAGTCTGGCACCCACCTGGCACTGCACGTAGTTACCACAGTACTACTGACTGTATTCTCTGTGCTGTACATACTCTTCTTTTGATTTTTAAAAACCACTTAAAAATGTAAAGTCATTCGTAGCTTGCAGGCCGTAGAAAGCTGGTGGTGGGTTAGCTTGGCCCCTGGACGGTAGTGAGTTAGCTCCTGGTTTAGAAATGTCATCTGAGCAATGTGAACTATTCGCAGTATTTTTTAAAAATTAATATATATTACTCTAAAAACAATACAAAAGGAGTTATGTAAACCAACAGTAATAATACCTCTAAATACCTAGTTGTTAGTTTTTTCAGTGTAAGGACCCATAATCCTGTTGTCCAAACAAGCACATGTACATTCTGAAACGAGGTAAAAACAGGTACTTGCCAGATGGATTTTGCAGACACAGCGCGGAGGGAAAGGGGCAGGACACCCGAGGGAACCTGAGTGACGAGGTGTGTGAAGTGCGAGGCCGCGCGTGTGTTTGTGGGGGGCGCAGGGCTGGCGGGCGGGGAGCAGGCGCAGCTGGCTGCCATGGTCCTGTTGAAAAAGTGCCCGGTCCTTAGACGTCACATTTCACAATAAAAATGCCAAAGTAGACGGACCTCGACGTTGTGCGTGGTGACGCAGCGCATGGCGGCCTTTCGGTCAGGGCGGCCACGGTGCACGCTGCCCATGCCGGCTCCGCGCCGGGCCCGGTCTGCCGCTGGACGGAGTGGCCGCGGCGGCCTCAGAGCCGCCCCGGTGGCTGGGCCAGGTGGGCCAACGGGTAATCCGGGGCGCCCCCTCACTGCGCTGGTGTCTCCGTAGCGGCCGCTCGCCCGCCCCGCTCACGGGCGTGTGTTCAGAGATCGTCTTCACAGCAGCCGCAGTGTGGGGCGACTCAGAGGACCATGTTGGTGGACACTGCTGATCTGACGCCTTTGTGGCCCCTCCGTGTCCCGCCGGGCGGGTGCAGGGTGGGCTTTCTCGTTGGGTCCCACCCGCCGCACTGCTGGGACTGCGCCCCTGTCCCCCGAGGCGCCTTGCTGCGGAAGAGGTCCCAGCCAAGGTGGAGCACGGCATCTGATCTCCACTTTCCAGAGTGGGATCAGGCATTTATGTGTTATCGGCCTTTTGTGTTTCTTCCTTTTCTGGAAAACTTTCATATGTTTTGCACCTTTAAAAAAATTTCTGTCGATGTAAATGTTAAATGACAGTTTAGCCAGGACACACGTCACACCGCTTGCCACTGCCTCCCTGGAACTTCTTGCCTCTGAGTGGTCTGATTTATCTTTCTTTTCTGTGTGGCTTCTGGGTTTTGAGTCCTAACTTTTGAAGACCTGCACTGCAAGATTGTGAATACCCACACTTTCCGTTAGAACTTTTGGGATTCCATGTTTTACAGTGAAGTACTCAAATCAGTATTTTACTTGCAAGAAAAAAGTGAGAGTCTGACTTAATTTCCCCACAAACATGCCGCGGTCGCCGAGCCCGCCTTTCCTGCTGATGCGGAAATGCAGTTACCACAGGCCACGTCTCTGGGGTTTGTTTCTGGACCCTCTGTTCTGCTTGGTTGATCTGTTAATTTCTTCTGCAGTTCCTCATTGCTTTTCGTCATTGTATCCTTCTTAGCCTTTGGGAGAGCTAGGCCTCCCAAATGTTAAAATAGTCCTCCCATTTTTTAGCATTTTCGTGGCTAGCCTTGTCCATTTATTTTTTTGAAACTAATTTTGTCATCATTTGTTTTGTTCTCTCCCCTCCATGCCAGACCGTTTGGCATAGTAATCGCTTTTGCATTAATTCAGGGGGAAGTGACACCTTTGTGATGTCACGCCGACTCCGCCGTTTCCTAAGCCTTGTTTTTATGTCTCAGAGTTTAAGGTTTTGATTGTGCAGGGCCGTGTCATTTCTTGTTCTCTATTCCGAGGTGTTTTTCGTGTGCTGTTATTGCTGACGGCTGGGTGACGTGTTCATAAACATCAGGTGGCTCGGTTGGTAGACGGTGCCGTTCCAGGCTGTGTCCTGGCTGTGTGCTTCTGTCAGCTGCTGAGAGGTGCCGCAGTCTCTTGCCATCGTTGTGAATCTGTCTGTTTCTTGTTGCATCCTGTTGCCTTTTGCTTTGTGTATTTCGAAGCACTTGTTAGGCACAGAAATATTTAGAATTGCACCCTTTTGCTGAAGGGGTGCCTGTGTTACTGTGAGCTGGGCTTCTGTCCTGGGGACACTGCTCTGCATGTGTTTTGCTAGTGCTAATCCCTTCCCACGCTCCCTTCCCTGAGGTCGGCTCACCCACCTGTCCTGGCTGTGATCTTGTCTCGGGGACTTCACAGGTGGGTGCCTGGATCTCAATGCCACTCGGTATCCTTCTGTCTGACCCTTTGTTTTTCGGTCAGCGGTGTCTTTGGGAGGAGCCAGGCTGGGCTTGTGAAGGCCTGTCCAGACCCCTGTTTGTGCCAACACAGTCTGCGTGGCCTGGCTGTGTGTCTGGGGCCCGGGTTTTCTGCAGCTTGAGCCCTGGGGAGTGGGGTGCCGGGGATGGGCTGTGGGTACAGCCTCACCAGCAGCCAGGGCTCTGATGTGTCTGTGGCTTCACGACCCACCTGGAAGGGCCTTTCTCTGCCTCCCTGGGGATTGGCCGAGTTCCCATGGGACGCGTCCTTGGGCGTCAGATGTTCTCTTCCCTCTGGATGTGTCTGGGGGCCTCGAGCTGAACCTCCAAGGGTCAGTGGGGTTGTCACCTCCCCCCGCAGCTATAGTTCCTACACTCCGAGAGCAAACGAGGGACAGATACGGGCCAGAGTGGCTTTTGGTCCCTGTGTGGAGAGGGCTGTGGGGTTGGGGCCCCAGGTGCATCCCCTAGGATCTCTCCCGGTGGCCTGTCCGTGTCCTCCCTTGGCAGACACTCGGCCAAGTTGTGTCTGGTCAGGAACGTGGCAGTTCCTCCCGTCTCGGGCGGGAACGATGGTCAGCAGGGCGACGTCTGCATCGTGTCCCGCGTGGCCCACACTTGCTTCTCCCTCACCCGCTCGTGCGGAGTTGTCCCGCTGAGCTGGAAGGATCCCAGAACCTTCCAGTTCATTCCTTCACTGTCTGCGCGGTGTTGAGTGCGGGCGTGTTTCCAGGTGTGGTCCCAGCCTCTGATTAAACCAGAGCTCGGCACAGCTCCGCCTACAGGCGGTGAGTCCCCACGTGCTTTTCCTTCAGAAGCTCCACCTGGAGATGCTGACGGACCAGCCACGGACAACTAAGTACCACCACGTGATCCTGCAGAACAGAGAGTCCCTCCGGGGCAAGGTGATCCTGGACGTGGGCTGCGGGACCGGCATCATCAGCCTCTTCTGTGCGCATCACGCGCAGCCCAAAGCGGTGAGTGCCCAGCGCAGTCTCTGCAGCGGCTTCCGAGCCGCTTCTCAGCGCCGACCACGTGCCAGGCAGCGAGCGGGCGAAGCGCTGGCGCGTCCTTGCAGGCCGAGCGGCCAGGCCGTGCCGTGGGTTGAATGAGCCACAGGCAGCATCGAGCGGGCTGGAACAGGTGGAAGGTGTCTGAGCGATGCACGTGGTGGGCGTGTTTGTGAAACATTCATTTCTGGTAAATATAGAAACACGTCCACGCGTAGGTCACCATCCAGGTGTCATCCACGTGTCTAGCAGCGACCGCCTGGCAGGAGCCGGACAACCTCACTTCCTTTCCAGCACGCCCGGGCTACGCACAGTTGCAGCCCCATGCGGCCCCTGACACAGGCAGGTGACACTGCAGTGCAGAGACCGCTGAATCCAATCCCGCTGGAACCAGGATGAGGTGCCCAGTTCCCTCCATTGGGAACATGGACTTCAGATTATATCAGGAGCCACTGACACCCTGAAAGTGCCACTGTCCGCAGTCGGGTGCCGAGGCCCTCCGCTGTCAGTTAAGGGGGTGTGGCGGTGTGAGCGGGAGCTGGGCCTGGCCTTACCCAGGAGGCCCTGGGTGGGGGCTCCCACGTGGATGCAGAGGCCTCTGCGCACCCGCGGCCTGTCTGCCTTTAGGTGGAAGGTGGAGTCCGTTTGAGGCAGCTCCCCTCCCCGGCGCCGCCAGCACTGCCCCCCGTTCCTGCCGTTGGCGTTTTCTCCGGTGTTGGTTCTGACTCAGCCGGGGTGATGACAGGTGCCGTCCAGTGCCAGGCTGGGCACTGACGGTGCTTGCACCACATGCAGGTGTATGCAGTGGAGGCCAGCGAGATGGCGCAGCACACGGGCCAGCTGGTCGTGCAGAATGGTTTCGCCGACGTCATCACCGTGTTCCAGCAGAAGGTGGAGGACGTGGTGCTGCCGGAGAAGGTGGACGTGCTGGTGTCGGAGTGGATGGGGACCTGCCTGCTGGTAAGCGGCGCCGGGGCCGTCAGGCAGCCGGCTGGGCGCTGGAGCCCTCACAGGTCGCCGTTAGTTTTGACTTTTTCCCTAGGGTCAGATTTACATAACTGATTTGTGATATGGACACTGGCTCAATGTCTTGAATTTTTAACTGATTAAAAAAACGCCTTTATAAGATACCCAAGGAACTTCCTCGTGAGTCAGCTCCGTAAACCCTGCTGTCTTTGGGGTCTGTGAACACCCAGTGCTCCCTGCCCCAGGCTGCCGTTTTGATGCCCGCCGAGTCTTCGTCTCTTCTCCTAGCCTGGGTGTCCCCTGCCCCAGCCGCCCCCCACGTGGCCCCCGTGAGACCCGGCCTGGGGGGGAGAGGGCAGCGTCCTGCTTCCGCGCTGGCCCGCCCCGCATGCTGCCTTGCGTGCTCAGCGACAGCTCAGGGGCAGCCGACAGGTGGGAGGGAGCCAGGCCTGCAGGCCTGCACCTCTTGGGGACCCTCTGCTCGACCCTCTCTCGGCTCGGGACTTGAGATGTAGTGAAACATCCCGACCTAAAATTTAGTTCTGAAGATCCAGAGCAGTGACGCTGGGGTGACAGCGAGGGCAATGCAGCCGGTGTTCCCCAGACGCTGTCTGAGTGAGCAGCGAGTAGGTGCTGGTGGAAGCCTTCGGCTTCTCATAGACTCAGAGACGCAGGAGGTGATAGCAGATGATGTCAGGCCATTGGCCCTGTCGAAATGCTGAAGATACTGTGTGAACAGACTCAACATCCGTGTCACAGTTTGGCTTATTGATAACACCTGTGGACTCATAAGGTGGTCCATGGGAAAAAGGGGGCCAAGTACACTGCTAATCCATAAGGTGTGTGTTGGCCTGTGTCTCCTGAACAGCAGTGTCCGTTCACTCAGTGCTCAGTGAGCCCTTCTTGGCCGTGGGGACACGGGTAGCCGGCCTACTGTATGCCCTGTGCAGCTGGCGGCGCCTGGCTGCCGAGGGTCTGAGTCTGCTCCTGAGGGGGAGCATGCAGGGGCCAACAGTGGGAGAGGGAAGGGGGCAGCACCTGGTCGGGGCAGCGTGGAATTCGTGTCCCTCTGTTCCGGTGGTCACTAGGCCGGCAGAAGCTGGGTTAGGCTGTGCTGCGTGTTGGGCAGTGGCCATGGTCTGGGACTTCTTAGGGGTGGCGTGGAGAGCACGTCCTGCATGGGTGGCCCCACTGGGTCTGCAGGTGGTGAGACCCGTAGGGTCAGGGTCGGAGAGCACCTGACAGAGCCGACAGCGCAGGGTGGGTTCCCTGCACTCATCAGGAGGGATGGCTAGGCTCACGCCGGTGGGTTCACAGTCCCTCAGGCAGAGGAGGCTGGGTGGGGACCTGGGACCTGCTGGTCGGGCTGGCTGGCGCCGCCCAGTGGGGAGGGGCAGCCAGCACTGGTCATGAACTAGTGGAGTTGGCAGGTGCAGGTGGACCCCAGGGAGGGGCGTGGCCTGAGCGTGGCACCCAGGGGAGAGGTGTGGCTGTCACGTTCAAGGAAAATCACTTGGCACTCTTGTCAGTGCTGACCTGCCCAGTGCGGGACAGGGGTGAGGACAGAAGTGAGGACAGAAGCTCAGGAGAGGAGCCCGGAGCGTGGGGGAGCTCAGCTGCTTTGGGTACACACTGCCAGGGGGTTCCTGTGGTGTCTGTTGACGGGGCCCAGAGTTGGTGAGACTGGAGATAGGGAGGTTGAGAATTTGGGAGCCGTCACAGCCTCACGTTTCTGTGCACAGCCCGCCGTCCCCTGCAGCCGCCCCTCCTGTGCTGCTTGCCACCTGGCACCCTCAGCCGGGCTCCAGGCTCCTCAGACCTCAGGTCCCAGTCTCCTGTCCACCTCCCCGCTCTGCTGTGATGTATAGTATCAGACAGAGATCATGGAACCGAAGAGCCGGTCCGGAAACAAATGCACGTGCGCGCGCTTCATAGTAAGGGGCGGTGTCCAGTCATTGAGGCCGGGGCACCTCATCGTCCAGAGGTGCTGCCGAGACGGTCACTGTGCAGTAAGTGGTCAGGTCCTCCTTCACACGTCAGCTAAAAGAAGTCCCAGGTGGGTTACAGAGTTATGCGGTTTTAAAAAGAGAAACGTAAAACAGTTGCTAAAAAATTTATCTGATTTAGGACGAGGTCTTTGTAAGAACAAAGCCCATAAGGACACTATAAACTATGACCCACCTACGCATTGCTAGAAGGTAAGTGAAGCTGTAAAGAATTGCAGCTTATGTGACAAAGGCTGATGTCCTTAGTTCAGAAAGGCCCCAACAAGAAAGCACACGACGAACAACCCAAGAAGGTGGGCCGGGGGCATGAGAAGGCAGAAGGCCAGACTGTGAACAGTGTTCAGTGTCACCGATAATCCAAGAAGTAGCTTCAGTATTTCTGAGCCGTGACACTGGCTGAGAGACCACCTGCCATCTGGTGACACCCGTGTGGAGGTTCTGGGGAGACTTCCCCACTCCCCTACTTTGGCAGCATGTGCTGGTGTAGCTTTTTGAAGGCAAATAGAGTAGAAGGTATCAAGAAGCACTGAAAATTATTAAATGAAGTTATCTAAGGAGATAATCAGATTGGTACACAAATTATGCTAAAAAACGTTCATGGCAACACCATTTAAAATGGAAGGAAATTGGAAAAAGTAGGAATAACTGGCAGTTCCTAAAGAATAATTTGTTGCCATTAAAAATTATGTTTTAGACACATTCTTAATAAACTTAGAGAAAAATTGGTGACTGTTGGGTTAAAAAAACAAGCACAAAAAGTATCGCAGTCTTACTGCGATTTTGTTTTTAAAATTACGTTTGGTGGTGACCAGCCTCAGTTCCCGGTGACAGAGAGGAAGCACACTCCGCCACCCCCCCACTGACCACACGGCAGGCGCAGGGCGAAGCACCGGCCTGGCCCTGAGTTCACCACGCTCCCTTCTCTGGTTCCTTCTCCACATACGTAACTTCAGCGACTTAGAGGAAAAGGGCTGCCGACCTTAGAAAGGAAAGTCAGTTATTTTACCAGCGGTTACAGGTTTATTTAATAACAGCAAATAATCGAAACTCTGGACCAGCAAGACCAGCAAGTGATAGCAAAGCCACAGGCAAGTCCAACAAACAGGGGAGAGGAACATTGTTTTAAGAAGAAAAAGGAGGAAGTTAGAGGGGTTGATTTACTGTACAATAATTTTAAAATTAAAATTAAAAGTTACATACTTTTCACATGTGTATGCGTGTGTGTTTGAAGAAAAATCGTTGAGGGTAAACTGCTGAGCAGTGATCATGGTTCCTTCTCGGTTTACTTGTGGTTTTTATGCTCGTTTGTGCTTTTCTGAGTGTCCTGTTTTCCCATACTGAACACACGTCACTTGCGTAGTAAACCTTGTCTGAGGCTGTTTAAGGAAAACAGCTGCTGGCTCCCGCCCCATTTCCCGGCGCCCACTGGTTCAAACACAGAGCCCGGTCTTTCATCGTAAGCAACACCGGCCGCCTGTGTCCTGGGGCGTTCTGAGGGACGCGAGGTGCCCTCAGCCGCTATTCCGAAGTAAGTACCACATGAATCTCTGAGGCACTCCTGCTTTGACCTTGACCTTTCGTGATTTTAAGAAGTCCTTTCAGGCAGCTTACAGGGTCGTGACTGTTCAGAGACGACCCCAGACCAGACTGACTGCATTGACAGTCACGCCCTGCAACACAGGTCTCTTAAAGACGTGGCGACCAAGTCCCGGGGACAGAGGCGGCAGTGAAGATCCCTGCCGACCTTCAGCCACGCCCCGGTCCGCATCCTGACATGAGATGATGCGACTTAGAGCCAGGCTGCGGTCGGCGGTGACCCTCGACGCATGGGTCGAAGATAAATCCCCCGAGACGTGTTGGCTGGTGATTCTCCTGAGGGCGAACCCTGTAAAGGCCCCAGACTGTGTGGCGCAGCTCTGGGGCCCTGTCGCAGGTCCCTGTGTGTGTCTCCCTCCCGTGCAGTTCGAGTTCATGATCGAGTCCATCCTGTACGCCCGGGACGCGTGGCTGAAGGAGGATGGGGTCATCTGGCCGACCACGGCCGCTCTGCACCTCGTGCCCTGCAGCGCTGACAAAGACTACCGCAGCAAAGTCCTCTTCTGGGACAATGCCTACGAGTTCAACCTCAGCGCGCTCAAGTGAGTGGCCGCTCGGGCGTGCGGCACCTCGCGGGACCCCCGCAGCGGGGGGCGCAGCGTCTCTGAGGCAGACGGCGGTCGCTCTGGTAGAACTTGCCGCGGAGCTGAGCCAGCTCCGGCGCCTGAGAATGTTGCGCTTGCCCCTGATGCCTTTAAACAGATGACAGATGTGATGAGAATCGAAATGTCTTTTGCAGTTTATGTTCCCAAATACAATGGTGTAGATAAGGTCACGTTTAAAGATGAAGCTTATGTAAACATGTGACAAATACGTGTTCCCACTGAGCTGTAAATTTTCAGTGGGGGTCAGAGAATGCATCAGTGAAGTCATTCCTGACATTTTGCAGAGAAAGCAATGCCCCAAAATAGGTGATTCTGGGTCTTTAACGTGACACACTTGTACAGCTGAGCTTCAGGTTTGAGCATAAAGCTATTTCCTGGTAAGGCCTTCAGGTTTTCGATGTTGCCTCTTCTGAGGGTGGTGCCATGAGCAGGCTGCCCTTCTGCATCAGTGCAAGGAAAAGGCCAGCATCAGCCCCGGAGATGAGGGAAGGGCCCCCAGTTGTCAGAAGCTGCGAGAAACTTGTGTCCATGTAGCAAGGACCAGGTGAGCCTGGATGCCTGCTAGACGTCCAGGAGGGGAGTCCACAGTGCGACAGAGGCCTGTGGGCCTTTTTGTTCTAAGCATCTGCCTCAGCTACAGCAGCCCGTGGCCATGTGTCAGACCCTGGGCAGGAAGAAAGAGGCCCTGCCCTGGCCAAAGTTACTACTGACAGTTACTAGAGTTACTAGAGTCAGTCAGGAAAAGGTGGCTGTCCCAGTGAACCAGTAAACCAAGTACCAGGAACAGGCATATCACACAAATATTACCAATAAATGTCTTTTAAAAAATTGCAACATTATTAGTAATTAAAACGCAAATCAAAATGAATGCCATTTTTGCCCACCTGATGAGCACAGACCAAGGTAGCTGCCTGTGCCGCATGAGCTACAGGTATGACAGGAGAGGCACGAGCATCTTGTGCCCAGAGCTGTGGGTGCAGGGACCCTACGGGCCAGCGCCCAGGCGTCCAGCCCCATTACCGTCAGAGCCTCCTGCTCCAAAGCATCCGCCACAGGCCGTGGTGTGGTCGTGTATGCGCAAGATGCTGGGAGCGGGGGGCTCTCCATAGGAAGGAGGCTGCGTTGCCACGTGTCCATCCGGTGGAGTGTGGAAAGCCAGGTGTTCTTAGGACGAGCTAATGGTCCTAGAGCTAAGAGGTGGTAAATCTGGCGGTCTGAGGCCGTCCACACACGGTGGTTGCTGTTTTGCACACATGTACGTCAACATGTCTGTGGGGGAGAAAAATGACTAAATATCTGAAAATGCTAAGGCAGGAGCATGGGAGATATAAATGTCTTTTTAGATTTTTGTGTATTTTCAAAATCTCTTATAAGGGTATCCGCACGTACAGTGGACTCTTGAAATATTTACTTTTATTTGCCATTTCAGAAGTTATTGCTGTGCTTAATTTTTGAAACATTTCTGTGGCAAATGATCCCTTCCTGGCAAGTCCAGGGTTCAGCCTGTGAAGTGGATGTTGGACACGGCAGGGTGTGGGGGGCGGGGGGGGCCGGTGTGCAGGATGAGCAGGGGGGGGATGGGGGGCTGGGGACGGTGGTGGGGGGTGGCGTGCAGAGGGCCCGGCGGGGGTCAGCTGTGGTTCTCCTGAGAGTTGGCTCGGGTGCCGCCTTCCGTCTTGGAACAGGAGGATCTTTTTACTTGGCTGCACGGCAGGAGGCTGCTGCTTGAGTCTCGTAGGCGAATGGAGACCATTGGTTTCCAAGTGTCCAGACACCATGAGGCAGACAGAAGGGTGGGCCTGGTTCCTCAGGCCGGGCTTCCTGTCACCCCGGCTGCTTGCCCACAGGGAGGGTGGGGGCCAGGACCTGGCGCTGAGCCCTCAGGGCTGCTGCCCGGGCTCTAGAAGTCCTGCCCCTACAGGAGGGAGGAAGCACATGCTGTTACACGTGAGTCAGCCCAAGATGCGGGTGACAACTCTGAGCACTGACTTTGACTGTCCCCAGATCTTTAGCAATCAAGGAGTTTTTCTCGAAGCCCAAATACAACCACATTTTGAAGCCGGAAGACTGTCTGTCTGAACCGTGCACGATATTGCAGCTGGACATGAGAACCGTGCAGATCGCTGACCTGGAGGTGAGGAAGGCACGCTCCCTCTCAGACTGACGGGAGCGGCGTGCACGGGGCAGTTAGCGGTCAGCGGGGCGGTGACCCTTTGGCTAGTGATCTTCCTAGGCTTTTCTTTCTTGTGCTCCGTTCAGATTTTGTCTTTTATATCGTTACGTTATTTTCTTTAGAGTTAACTCTTTAACGTCTTCAGTTCTTTTTTGATTTATGTTCAATATTATCAGCATTTTCAGATTCAAACAAATTGTATCTCATTTCGTCATGGAATTCGAGCTTTTTCTAATTAAATTTTTTCCTAATTTTTTTAGCTACTGTTGAAAGTTCTTAGTTCTTTCTGCTACTTCCGCCTCTTGCCCCGAGGTGGCGCTGTGGGTTCAGGACGATCCCAGGAAGGGCAAACTAAATTTTTTGAGGCATTAGTTTCTCCGTTGTAGAGACCCAGCCTTGAGCTTCTATTTATGCAAGAACAGAGAAGAGAAAGTATTCTGCTCAAATTTGGAGTCAGAAATTAGGCAGACAGGCTTTCACGATCGTCTGCTGCGTGTGAGCTCAGGACCAGGGTCAGCACGCTCTCTGTCCCTCGGATGGTGTGTCCGGTGCATGGTGCCAGGAGCGTGTTCCTGACGTGGGCACAGGCCCGAGCCAGCGTGCCTGCAGGGGTGGGGGAGCCCAGCGGGCGGAAAACAGTCTCGTCAGGGGTTCCTGTATGCCTCGGTGTCACCTGCTGGACCTCTAGTCTATCTTTCTGCCACGATGATGAGAGAGAGCGTTTATATCAACAAGTTTTCGGCAGCCTGGGTATCGGACTAATGCCTGGTTCAGCGCCTGGGTTTGGCGAAGCCTGGAGGAGATGGGCCATAGTGTTGAGACGTGGGCCGTTCTAACCCCTGTGAGGTGTTCTGGTGTCAAGGCTACAAGGGGTATGTCCTTGGTTGGCACGGCCGAGGCAAGGCGACAGAGTTCGGTGAAAGTTCATAATTCCAGGAATGTGATTCACTCCGTCCCCGGGCCAGGTCACCTGGGCCGGGCGGCCCAGCAGATTGGAATAGTGGCAGTCAGTCCCAGGCCTGCCTTTGGCCGCCCAGGCGGGATGATGTCAGGACCGCGGGCTTGGTCTCAGCTGCTGCCGCATCTGTCACAGAAGTCAGGTCTTCTCTCAGACTTCCCGGGGGAGGCAGACGTCCCCTGAGATGCATGTGTCGTGTGGGACGGGCTGTGGTTCAGGCCTCCCAGGTGGCACCGCCGCCTTTTGGGGCTTTCCCGGCCTTCCAGGGACTGCCCAGAAGTCCCCCTGGGATGTGGACATCAGGCGTAAGTGCGGGAGGCCCTGGGGCGGGGGGGCATTTGGGCCCAAAGAACCCGGGCTGTCATTCTGCGACAGGAGAGAGGCTGAGCAGCTGTTTGGCCAGAGCGTCTTTGTGGCTGGCAGGGCCGGGCCGGTAGCCAGTGCTCCCTCTGGGCAGCGGGCAGAGTGCTCACCTTGGGGACCAGGGTAGTTCACACCTGAGGCCCGAGGGGGCCAGGTGGCTCCCTGGGAAAGAGACGCTCATGATAGCTGAGGGGGTGGCTTGGAGTCGGGTGCGGACCAGCGTGACTGCGTGCTGGGGGGCCGGGGGTGCCTGTCGAGGGCCAGAGCCCAAGTGTTACTGTTGTCCCCCAAAAGGTGCAGTTGTCTTGTTCACATGCACCCCCACTTTCACAGAAGTTACCACGGTTTTGGACACAGTTTCGTCAGCGTATGTCCCTTCTTTTAACTGCAGCGTCCAGACCATGGGCGTCAGCAGCTTACAGGGGTGGGGTGCCTTGGGGTGGATGCGCTGTGTCAGGACGTGGAAGCCAGGCTGACCCTTTGAGGGGCAGGGGAATGGGCACCATACAGGACCCTGTGTCTGTCCATGTGCCCTTGGGACAGGGACAGGCGCCCTCACCCCGTATGGAACCGGAGCGTGTCCCGGAGCCGTGTCCTCGCCTGGCCGTGTCCTCGCCTGGCTGTGTGACTCTGGGCAGTCGGGCGGGGACAGTAACAGCAGGCGTGTCTTTCAGCACCACCCACTGGAAGCAGGTGCTGTTCATGATGGACGAGCCCGTCCCCGTGCACGTGGGGGACGTGGTCACGGGCTCGGTCGTGCTGCAGAGGAACCCCGTGTGGAGGAGGCACATGTCCGTCACGCTGAGCTGGTCGGTCGCTTCCGGGCAGGACCCCACTGCGCAGAAAGTAAGACGTTCCACTGTGCGTCCCGCGCCGTGGTGCTGGTCCGGGCGGTCAGTGGTGACACGGTGGTGGTGGGCGGTGGGTGCCAGCGTTCACAGGACAGGAAACGGAGCTGCGGGAAGGCGAGTCGTTTGCTCTGTGACACGAGTCAGTGACGGGAGACCCAGACCAGCCTGGGGGCCACCCCTTCTGTGCACCCAGGAGCCCTGGCCGAGCCCTCACGCGGCCTCGCACCGTCGTGCCCGCAGGGGGCAGGCGTGCGCCCTGACTGGGCGGCGGCTGGCAGGGGCCGTGGGCTTCGTGCCCTCGGGGCCACCGACAGCGGGCTCTCTCCTCCAGACTCGGGGTTCGTTCGGGACTAGTTGGTGGTTTCTCTTCCTCTTGTAATACCTGTTTCGTGCATTGCTTCGGGGCAGTTTTACGCTACAAGTTAGTCGTCTAAGAAGCTTCCACGCGCGAACGCCACCCTCTCGTCAGGGTTAAGTTGCTGGGAACACTGCGTGTGAGCCCAACGGGGACGTATTTCCTGACAGATCTGCTCCTTTCGTCTCTGCAGGTTGGAGAGAAAGTCTTTCCGATCTGGAGATGACAGTGGCCGTTCTGCTTGGAGGCAGCGGGGGCGCGTCGGAGCAGCGGCCGTGAGTGAGCCGGGCCGCACGACGTGCACGCACGCTGCCGTGGCAGCCCGCACGGCCCCGCGCCGCCTGGCAGGGGGCAGCACCGTCTCTGCGGGCTCCTGGGCTGCCCTCGCCACCGTCACCGCCCATGTCTGTCCTCTAGAAGTAGGCTGTGTTCCCAGGTGTCCACCAGTGGTGCCCACAGTGCCGGCCTATGGGTCGGTTGGGGGCACAGTGTCCCTAAGCTAGGTCTAGTTCTACACTCGTAGGGCACACGTGTCAACCTGTCCTCCCGTGAAAGTGACTGTCCGTGCATCATGTGTCAGTGGTGTCCCTCCCGCCCTCGGCTCATCCACTCAACGCGCAGGACCCGAGGTGGCGGTGCATGCGCTGGGCTCTGCATGACGTAGTACAGCCGTAGAGACGTCTTCCAAATGAATCACGTGTCAGCACATAGTACATCTCAATAAATATTTTTAAACAAACGGACATGCATTGCCTTGGGACCTTTCTCATCTGACACCATGGGGAAACCTCCATGCCAGGAGGTGCACGTCCACGATTCTGTGTGTGTGTGGTTTTGATTTTTAGTTAACTTTTTATTGTAGTATACATATCCCAAACCACGCAAGTCATGAGTGTACAGGTGGATGAGATTTCACAAAGTGGACACACACGTAGCCAGCATCCAGGTCCAGACACTTCCACACACCTGAGGCCCCAAGCACTCCTTCCACTGAGGGCCGCCCCACGGGGCACGCCTGACTTCTGACTATGGTTGCCTTTGCCTGGCTCTGAACGTTGCTGGAATGGGATTTTGCAACGTGTGTTTGCTGTAGATCAAATGTTTGTGTCTTCGGAAGTCCGTGGTTGAACCCTAACCCATAGTGTGCTGTTGCTGGGAGGCGGGGCCTTTGGGAGGTGACTGGGTCACGAGGTGGGAGCCTTGGGAAGGGAAGGGAGACCCCTGAGAGCACCTCGCTACATGAGGACGTCGTGAGAAGGGGGTCGACCGTGAAGCAGGAAGCAGGCTCTCCCCAGGCCCAGGTGGGCCAGTGCCTTGATGGACGCCCAGCCTGCGGGGCTGTGGGAAGCACACGTTTGCTGTTTGAGCCGCCCCGTCCCTGTGTCCCAGACTGGCGGCCCAAGCCTCCCGAGACGGCATTCCTTTGTGTCCACCTTCTGTTCCCGTCACGTCTGTGAGCTTCGCGCACAAGTTGTGTGCAGTGTGGTCGCCGCCTCATTGCTGTGTAGTGCTCAGCTAGATGATGCACCACAGTTGGTGTGTGTGATTCCGCTGTTGGTGGGCAGTTGGCTTGTTTCCAGCGTCCAGCCGTTTCGATGGGGTGGATGTAAATATTTCAGGTATGTGTGGGTGGGCGTGCGTTTCTGCTGAGCATACACCGAGGAGCTCAGTTTACTAGAAGTGACCAGTTTCCCAAAGTGGAAGGCCCTCAAGTCCCTGTGCTGCGCGTCCTCGTCAACACCGACCGTTACCCGTGTGTTTCATTTCACCTGTTCTGCTGGGTGGATGGGTGTAATGGCATTTCCCCAACGGTGGACACAGCCTCGTGTCACTGGTCATTGGTGTCCTGCTTTTGAAGGGCTCGTTCAGGACTGCCCATTTTACTACTAGAGTTGTTTCTAATTAATTTCGCGGGGTTCTTGATACACTGTGAGTTGGAGTCCTTTGTCATATATCTACTTTTTGACTCCTACTCTGTGGCTTTTTGCTCTTTAGAGTGTTTTGATAAACAGAAGTTCTTAAGTTTTAAGTTGTTCAGTTTGACATTTGTCTTTTACATTTAGCTCTTTTTGTGTCCCGTTTAAGAAATCTTTGCTTATCCCAAGATTATAAAGATATTCTCCTGCATTCTGTTTTATAGCTCATATTGTCTTGTCCTTTGCACCTAGATCAACACCCCACCTGGAACTGACTTCTGTCACTGATGTGAGGGCGGGGTTGGGATTTATTTTCCCCCATGAGGTGGAAGCTTAGAGCATTGATTTGCTACCTTTTGCTTTTCTAATTCATGCATCAAAAACAACTGTTTTAGCTGCAACATTATTTGGATATATTTTCAATATACAATTTGAAATATTTTCTAATATCTGTTATGATTGCTTCTGCCGTACCAAGGGTTCTGTGGACGTGTGTGGCTTAATTTCATAAGGTGGGATTCTCTCTTTTTTCTTATTGATCTTTAGCTTAGTTTCACTGTGGTCAGAGAACAGACTGAGGGATTTCAATCCTTTGAAATTGCTGAATCTTGTTTTATGACTCAGAATATGTCAGTCATATTCATATGCACTTACTTGAAAAGATTGTGTCGTGCTAAGTGAAATGAACCAGACAGAAAAAATTTGAAAATCACATGATATCACTTATATGTGGCATGTAAACCTAAGAGCAACAAACAGGACAAACAGAGACTCATGGACATGGACAATAGACTAGTGGTTACTGTAGAGGGGAGGGGAGGGGCAGGGGGGAGGTAGATGGGGTAAAAGGGGGTCAAATACATGGTGACAGAAATCTAACTATGGGAGGTGAACACACAATGCAGTATATATATATGTGCCTTACTGTTAAAATCTTCAGCTGAAACCAGATTTCGTTAACCAATGTCACCATTAAGAAGTAAATTTTAAAAAAATGATGGCACCAACAACCATTCAACTGAAAAAAATAAAAAATAAAAAGATTATGTGTCCTAATGCTGAGCACAGAGCTCACAGTGCAGCATGTAGCCCATCTGTCAGCTGTGTTGCTCAGAGAGCTGGGTCGTGACTGACGTTTTTGTCTGCTTATTCTGTCGGCTACTGAGAGGGAGGACTTTGTCATCATCGGCTGCAGCTGCCATATCAAAGCACCATAAGCTAGGCGGCTTAACAGGAATTTATTTCTCAGGAATTTAGTTCTAGAGGCTGGGAAGTCCAAGATCAAGGTGCTGGCCAGTTTGGTTCCTGGTGAGGACTCCGAATCCAGCAGGGCGGCCCCAGCCTTTGAGGAGGAGGAGGAGCCTGTGCTGCTGGGCCTATGGGAGAGGAGGTGGCCTGGGGGGCCATTCTTCCCTTGAAGGACAGCTCCTGTCCACAGCGGAAGAAGCCAAAGGTAGTGTCGTGTCTTCCTGCTTTTAATATCTGTTCCTTGTCTGGTTTTCGGTGGTTTTATTATATTGTCTCTGTGTCTGCTTTTCCTTCTTAGTGTGGAGTCCATAGAAGTTCTCGAATCTGTGTGTGATATTGTTCATCAGTGTTAGAAAATTCTCGGCTTTTGTTTTATATAAAAATTTCTGCTCCATTTTCTCCTGTTAGTTCCAGTTACGCCTTTGCTGGGAAACTGCCTCGTGTGCCTCTGACAGTCTCCCTCCTTGACAGCGGTGCCTCCGTTGCCACGTTGCCTGTTGCTCTGGTCTCCAGTTCCGTCCGTCCTTCTGCTGTGTCCAACCCTGGGCTCCTGCGGCACTGCCCTGCTGGCTGCGGTGGGTGCACTGGGACTCGGGGCGCAGAGCCTCTGCCTTGTTTTCAGCACCTGGGACTCAGCGAGGAGACGCTCCAGTGAGCTGTCAGCCTCGGGGAGGGGACGATCCAGACCTGAGCCAGCAGGACAGCGGTCTCCTTGGCACTGGGAGTGGCAGGTGCAGCTAATCAGAGCCCCCTGAGCTGCTGCGCAGTCGCCCAGTTACAGGACAGCTGTGATCTGGGTGCTGAGGCCGCAAGGGGCCGGGTGTCAGTGTGGCCCCTGGAAACGCAGGTGGGGGGGCCCAGGGTGCAGCAGTCGGGGTGGTTGGTGCCCTCAGAGCCTCCAGAAACAAAGCGCGGCAGGCCGCAGGCGGACAGGTGCCAGACGGAGCTGGGAGGACGGGAGGCGGAGGCGCCGGGCGCGTGTGCGCAGCGCGGAGGGCCTTTGACCTTCCGGGGGGCCGGGGGAGCCCTGTCCTCTGCGGCAGGACGGCGGGAAGCCTGCGGTGTGCCGGGGTGGGGAGGCTCCCCGGGGTCGCAGCTCCAGAGGGCGAGGGCGACCACAGCCCGCCGGCGAGCCCGAAACAGAAGCGGCCGCAGGACTGGGGCGGCCGAGGGGCGGGGCCTCTGGCCGGTGCGGTGACCGTGCGGTGACCGGGTCCTGCGGCTGCTCCGCCTGGCCGCGTGCTCTTCGCCCCGTGCGGTTGTCTGCGGGGCGACAGCAGCGACCTGGGAGCCCCCGGGAGCCCTGCCGGCCGGGGTGGGGCGGCGAAGGTGCGGCCCCATTGGGCGGCATCCTCGGTGAGCGTGTGCGTCGGGTCCACAGGTCTCAGGGTATTGCTGCTGCATCTTGAGTTTTAATTAGATGAGAGATGCAACCTAAAAATTCTACGTTTCTATAAATGAAATGAGAAAAAGGCTTGGAAGGCTCCTTGTTTACACAAAACTGGGTCATCAGATGTTTCTAGAATGCAGTTTCTCGTCATGATAAGAACACTAAACACATTTCGAGATCTATTCCTTTCTCAGCGGTCCGGGCGCTGGCACAGCAGTCAACATGCCAGCGGTCATCTGGACTGGCGGGGGCCTGACCCGCCCAGGACCCCTCAGCTGTGCCCAGAGCCTCAGCCCAGCGGTCACCGCTGCCCACCTCCCCTCCCACCCCCACTCCGGGCTGATGGCTGCATTGTATCCCGCAAATCAAGTGACCGTAAGAGGACAAAAGCCACGAACGGCAGGTCAGGTGGAGACAGCTCTGCTGAGAACGTTCTGGGTGCTTTGCCTCAAGGCTCCTGGTCTGGAGTCATTGATGGAGGGTCAGTGCCCAGAGAGGCAACCAGGGGGAAGTGGGCGCTGCAGGCAGGGGCTGCCGTGCAAAGGCCCTGGGGCGGGGGTGCCCGGCAACCTTGGGACACCCATCTTCCCGGCGCCCTCCACGTTTGGCCCCTTGGAGCCTCAAGGCAAAGCCAGAAAGCCTCCGAGACCCGTCTTAGGTCCTTCAGAGTCTGAATGAATAGCCTGTGAGCACCCCAGCTCTGGAGCCCCACTGGGGACCCACGCCCAGCTTGTCCTGAGCCCTGGCCTCTGACTCCCTTCCAGCTTTGGAGCGGGGCACAGGCGAAGCCAGTAGCCTCGTTTAGCCCAGTGAGATGCTCATAACAAGAGGCTCTGGGACTTTTGTGAGTGGCTTGCTGGGGGCCCACTGGGACCCCTAAAGTCTCCCCACCCCACGGGCAGGCTCACTGATTCCCTTGGCAGACGGGTGCCCTGTCGAAGGAGCAGGGCCATCTGGAGCCTTCTCCAGGCAGGAGGGGTGGCGGGCGGCCTGTCTTGCTGCCTCACCGGGAACCGAAGGCCCTGGCACATGGTGGTGACACCCTCTCCTCACTCACGGGAACCGGAAGACATTTTCTTCACCTTTACTCATAAATGGTGGGCAAGGCTTGCCAAACACACAAAAACTACCAAAACAAAGACCATGACGAGCAGACGCCACTAAACAAAGAATCTTGGAAGGACTGAGTGGCCTTAGACACTGAAGTGGCCGCACACATGGAACAGAAAATCAATCCCAGGACGAGAAAGCTCTTCGACTTTTTAGAAAGTTGTGAAATGCGATATATCCGCAGATAAAGAGTATAAGACGGATGTGCCATTTACCCAATACTTGCCAAATGAACCCCTTGAACCAGCAACCAGGCCCAGAAATAGCCTGTGGCCCTCACATCCCCGGCCCCTCTCTCCAGGCCTGGTCTCAAAATGAATAAGATGGCCGGAGAAAGCAAGCTGGAGTTCTGGCCGAGCAGCGAGAGGGGAGGGCCCGAGCCGAGTTGTCAGAGGCCCAGCGTCTGCCACTGGGGCCATCGGGAGAGGGAGGGGCAGGGAGGAGACCAGTCCACTCTAAGGGGCAAACCCTCGGCAGCGAGCCCAGGCTCTGGCTGACGGGATTTCCCCAGCCCGAGTGGACAAACGGGGAGACCCACTTTGCCAGGAAAGTGCTCATGCAATTCCAGAGCAGCAGTGCTAAACAGGAAGGTTCTAGAAGCTGCTAGGGACAAGGGGAGGCCGAGAAATAAAAAGGAGCAGACCACCCTGGCTTCCCACATGCCATGTGCCACCAACCCGAATTCAAAAGCTAGCAAAGTACAGGTATGAGAACCAAATGAGGACATTTTCAGACCGGAAAGGCGCCCTCTTCCTTAACTTTGGCTCCGTGTTTAACTTTGAGGGATTGGACGCTGGTCCCACAGAGGCTGCGCCATTTCACGCTCCCACCAGCGACGTGTGAGGGTCCCAATCTGTCCACACCCTGTCCAGCACTACTACTGTCTAAAAAAACCCGTGATTCCAGCCGGCCTATAGGCTCCAGGTGGCATCTCGCTGTGGCTTTATGTGTTTCCCTGATGAGCGATGATGTCGAGCGTCTTTTCATGGCTTGTCGGCCGTTCGTGTGTCTTCTTTGGAGGGTTGTCTATTCAGATCCTTTTCCCATTTATGTATCTTCCTGTTATTGCGTTGTAAGTTCTTCATATATTTTGGATAAAAGTCCCTATCAGACATGTGATTTACCAATATTTTCCCCATTCTGTGTGTTGTTACTCATTTTGCAGCACGAATGTCTTTAATTTCCGTGATACCCAATTGATCTTTTGTTTTTTTTGTCACTTGTGCTTTGGTGTTGTATCTAAGACACCATTGCTTAACCCAAGGTCATGGAGACTGGCCCCTGTGTTTCCATCTAAGAGTGCATAGTTTTAGTTCTTCATTGAGGTTTCGCCCATTTTGAGGTGTCCCTTGTATATTGCACAAGGAAGGTGCACGGGAACGTGTGACCCTGGCCGGGGTGTAGGAGGCGACCCTGCCGGGCACCCTCACACCTGCCGTGGTGACGTGTTTCCTGCCCCCGGAGCTCCGCACAGCCAGTGAGCCCCCAGCCACAAATCTTCAGTCGTTGCTCTTCAAAGGACAGCGTTTATGGTTAATTTTCGAAATTCTCTTCTGGTGGGCGTCTTACAAATCCGACGTGCAAGGACCGGCTCAGACAACAACCCAGGTGGGAGGAGCCACTGCTGGCCGGTGCCCAGCGGGATGGAGCCGCTCGCTGGCCCCGGTCAGCGTGGGCTGAGGCAACTTTCGGCCTCTGGTTTCGCTGTGTGGTTTCTGTCCTTGATGCCCTCGAGCTAACAGCTGTGAGCCTCTGACCCCAAGGCCACAGGCAGTGTCAGTACCATGACAGGAAGGCCTCATCCCAGATGCACCCGGCTGGTTCTTCACAGACGCGCTGTCACCCACACGGCCCCACCAGGAGGCCCCGGCCTCTCCCTCTGGAGCCCGGCCGGTGGCCGGGCTGTGCCTCTCGCAGGGCGGAGGTCGCCGATGCCCCTACAGCCAGGTGGACTCAGCTGAACCCGACGGCAGAGCGGGACCGGCGGCCAGCACGTCTCCGCTGAGCCACGAAGACGGTTGGCGGCAGGTTCTCGGCTCCACCCCTTCTCAGGAGGACTGGGCCGGGGTGTCTGAAGGTCTGTCGCTGGCCCAGGGGTCTGGTCTCCTGGGTTTTGCCTTCAACCTGGTTAGTTTGCTCAGGGAGTCCTCTGAGTGTGGACGGATGGGCTCAGCCTGGGGACACGTGGCCCCACCGTCGGGTCCTGAATCACAACGTGAGAGGGACGGGTGCGGGAAGGCCGAGGTCGAGTTCCCAGCCCTGTGGGACACTGCGCACAGGGACTGCCCCACCACCGGGGCACCGAGCCGAGGCCGAGCGATGCCAGCTGCTGGTTGGACCACCAGGCTTTGTCCACCAGCAGAGGGACAGGGCAGATAGACAATGTCACGGCCACACAGTGTGGCCCTTGAGGCCGTGGAAGTGTATGGTTTTTCTCACAGGGGAGCTCCTGGGGGTCCCTTTGGTGAACCGGAGCCTGGGTGGGACTTGGCGGTCACCTGGGTCAGGCTCCAGCTGTGGCCGGTCCGCCACTCTCAGTTGCTCCCTGCTCTCGAGCTGCGTTGTCGCCGACGCCTCACCCCCCAGGGTTCCCGGGGTCGGTCGACTGCCATGCTCTGTGGCCGACAGGGCCATCCACGTCCATCAGTTCTGCCCACTGCCCTGAAGAAAGGGCTGCAGGTGGCCTGGTGACAGACCCCCCCATGGACAAACACGCGTCCCTCCTTTCCTCCCTCCTGTCCCGCACGGGGACCCCGCACAGTCCCTGCCTCACGGCCTCCTCTCGCGTGGGTCTCATCAGGAAGTAGGACCCACAGCCTCCAGCCCCGTGTCCCCTCAGGGCGCTCCTGTGAGGGCGGGATGGGGGCCTGTGGCTGAGGGTCTTGGCCCTGCACGCCCCAGAGGAGCTTGGCCCTGTCTGCGGGGCCCAGAGGGCTGCCCCAGCTCCCTGTCAGGCCCTGCTTCTGAGTGCCCCTTGGTCCCGGGGTGGGGCCTGGGCTCGTCCGCCTGGACCCACAGAGGACGGTTCTGTTCCTGCCCACACAGCGAGCAGGGTCCAGTGGGCTCCGGGGTCCCTGCACTCCGAGGCGGACGCTCAGCAGTAGCCAGCGGCTGGTGAGAGGACCGTAGGGATGGTGCAGGCTCCGGGTCCCCAGCAGCGGGTCCGGGCCCCGGCGGACACGACGGCCCCTGCAAACGGCAAGTTGATGAGAAAATGGGTGAGAAGCTGTGGGGCCGCCCGCGGGAGCGGGACGCGGCAAGTTGCCTCCGACCTGCTCCTGTGGGCCGAAACCGGTCAAAGCCGAGGACCAGGGAGCCCCTGATCCTGCCCCTCAGCGTCTGCCTCCAGAGCGGGGGCAGGGAGAGCGTGGTGGCATCTGGTGCGCAAGTGGCCGGCGTCCTGCCCCATCACCCAGGGCCAGGCCAGAGGAGCTCAGCAGCCCTGCCAGCCCTGGGCGACTGTCAGCCCTCTGTCCCCAGCACTGTGTCCCCAACAGGGAGGGGCCAGGTCCTTGGTCAGAGCTGTGAGTGGGCAGAGCATGGCTGATACCCTCCCCAGGGAGGACCTGTGTCCGCCCTCTGCCTTGGGTGAAGAGCAAGCTGGCTGCGTGTGAAGGCGGAGGTGGGAGGTGGCACCTCCCTGTATGTGGTTATGGGGAGAGGAAGTCAGAGGTGACATCAGGGCTCCGCCTGGCAGGAGTTAGGGGTGGCGGGGGGGGGGGGAGGCGGGAGGCGGTGTTAGTTGCTGCCCTTCCCCCACCCCCATGTCCGCGGGTCTCTCCTGGGAAAACGTGTCATGATCCAGTGTGTGCGATGACCCCAAGTGTCGATGAAAAGCTCAGGCGGGGTCTAAGCTGTGCCCCAGCATCGAGCCATGTGACAAGTGCTGTGAGAGGGTTCGTGCTCACGACCCGCTTGGCCCCTGAGGGTCACGAGCACGAACCCTCACACAGCACTTGTCACGTGGCTCGATGCTGGGGCACAGCTACTCAACGTACTGAGGTTGTCACTAAACGTACACATGTGTGTCGAGTTCATATTTAGGTCATATTAGTATACATTTTAGTTACATGATGAAAATAATTTAGGTTGACATTAGTGACATAGAAGTTTTTTCTTTAAAAATCGTCCATACGTCATTCATGGGGGAAACACCACCCTCACACACTCCTGCGGGGCGGGAGGCATCAGGACACCCGAGCTTCGGTCCCCGCCCCGCGCCCGCCCGGATCTTGGGCAGTTTATTGTCGAGAGGACTTTACCTCTGTGCCTGCATCAGAAGGATGTGGTGAGGATCAAGTACATGGAAACGGTTTGGAATCTGCAAGGCAAGAGACACGCTCCAGCCACCCATCCGCCCGTCTCTGCTCATCCGTTTGCCACCTCTTTCGAGCTCTCTTAGCCCCTTCGCCAGAGCCAGCTCCATTCGCACTTACGAATGCGATGCCCACAGAGCCATGAAAGTCACATTATCCCTCTTTTACAGAGTGATACATGGAGCTTGAATTGGTTGCGAGGGTTCCCCAAGGCTACTCCGCTGCCAGGCAGGCACCGGGCCCCCCCTGCGCTGTGACAGGCAGTGCAGTGGTGCGCGGTGCCCTGTGGTGCGAGGCCCTTTGTGGTTGGGGAGGGGCTGGGGCTGGGCAGGGTCCTCAGGCTCTGCAGCCCTGGCTTTCTCCTCCCGCCCGAATGTTCCCTGCTCCACTGCACACGCCCGGAGGGCCGCGAGCAATGCTGGAGAGCTGCGACCTCTGGGTCGGGTAGGGATCAGCTTTTGGGGAAGATTGGCCGGATCAGCTGGGAATACTGGGAGTGTGGCTGGGAAATGAGTCCCAGTAAAAAACTAAAATGAAATTTTAGTCATGTATGGAAATCCTGCCCCCCCAGTGTGGTGGTGTCAGGAGGTGGGGCCGTTGGGAGGTGATCAGGGCACGAGGGTGGAGACTCATGAATGAGACAGTGGCCTTACGAAAGAGGCCCCGGGGGCTCCCTCGGCCTTTCCGCCTTGGGAGGACACAGCGAGGAGGTGTCTGTGAGCCAGGGAGCGGGCCCTCCCCAGAGAACCCCTTGAGAAGGCCCGTTACGCTTATTTCCTCTCCTGATGGTCTCAGCTAGTTCTTGTATTTCTCTTGCATTAATTTTCATTCTTCACTTTCTCTCTTCTTCCTTCTGATTTATTTCTAGATTTCTGTGTTTAATATCACCAATCTTTTCCTCCATTTGGTCGACTCTATTTCCCAAGCTTGCTATTGTGTTTTTCATCTCTTTCAGTGTGTTCTTCATTTTCAGAATTTCTATTTGTTTCTTTTTGAGGGTTTCAGTCTCCTTGCTAAAAAACCTCATTCTGCTTATTTAGTTTGTTTTTCAACACCTGGAATTGTTGACATGAATTATTTTGGATCTCATTGATTTTTTTTTTCAGAAGTACCATCCTGAATTTTCTGTCATTTAAGTTGCGTATTTCTACATCTTTAAGCTTATTTTCTGGAGACTTTTCTTTCTTTCTGAGCTCCTGTCACCTTGATTGTACATGGTGTTTAATGGACTATTTTTCCACCTGGGAGTTAATGAAAGTGTATTCTGCTTTTTTTTCCAGAAAGAAGATTTATCGTATAGAGATCTCTCTTTAGCCTGTTGCTAAGATGGCATTTTTTTTTTTTATTTCCAGTAGGTGGCATCAGTTTCAGTAGCATCTGCTCAGATTCCCCTGGGGCTCCGTGGTGTTCAGTCTTGGAGGATATGGGGGAGGGGCCCTCTGGGTCGAGGGACGGGGGCTTCGGCTGGTAAAAATCAACTGTTGCTTCTCTGCCATCCCCGCTTTCTGCCCTGATCCCTGGGCACTGCCGCTGGTCTCTCAGACGGGGCTGTTCAGAGAACTCACGGCACCTTCTCCCTCCCCCCACCCCGTACGGGGAGCTCCGGGTGCGGGAGGCGGCTTCTTTGTTTCTCCCAGTCCACCGCCTGACTCCCAGGGTCCTGACCCGTGGTAGCTCTTATGCGCAGATATCACGCTCAGACATGCTTGTGTGCAGGTTGGGGTTTTTTTGTTGATTTTTAGATGTTCAATTTATTGTTGTTTCAAGGGGAGCGACCTGGGGACGTCTCTCACTCCGCCATGTTTCTGACGTCTCTTTATTTCTACTATTTAGAAATTATTAATTTATTTTACTTCCATAAGTGTGTCCAGTTCCTTGCAATAAAAAGAGTCCTAGCTGACACAGCAGAATCAATAATCCCTGAGACCCCCTCAGCATGGCGTCCTAACTGGGTGTGGCCAGCGGGGGAGATGAGGACACTGGGCCAGGCCAGATCTTAGGGGAGCTGCCCCACAGCTCTGTCCCTGCTCCTTCCCTGTCCCAGGAGAAGGATACCCCAGAACAAGCGGAGGAGAGCCAGCAGGGGGAGGAGGTCCCTGGATGGCTCAGTGGCCTGTTCCTATTTTCCTTAATTTAGAGTCCATTTCATTAATGTGTAGTTTCACTAGGAAATCACTCATTTCCTCTATGTTTCCAGTTTGATGCAATAGGGTTTTTTTTACTTTTAATTTCTTTTCTCTCCCTACTTTTTATATAATTGTTACAATTAATGAACACATATTGACTTATTACTAAAGTCCGTGTTTTGTTAAAGTGCCTGGATTCAGGCTCAGTCTTAGTGCTGGTGCCTCTATCTCTGAAAGCCCCCACCAGCCATCCACCCAGAGAGGTGAGTGCTGCCAGTCGGGGTACCAGGCCACCGAGTTGGGGTGTTATGATGGGAAATGAGACCAGGAGCGAAATGGGCCAGATGAAGATTCTCTGCACTGTGCCGACGATAGAGACTATTCTCTAGGATGAGGAAAAGCTGTTGGTAGTTCTGCGCACAGGAGGTGACAGGATTAGGCCCCTAATTTAGAAACACCACGCTGGTCCGGTGTGGAGGTTGGACTGGACGGGAAAGGGACAGGAAGCAGGGAGACCAGTGAGAAGACTGGTGAGAGGTGGCGCTGGCCTGAGCCGAGGCAGAGACCGCGAGGGTGGAGATGATCAGGGGCACGAAGACCGGAGAGGACTGTGGTTAGTGCTGCCCCGAGGACAAAGGTGGCACAGATGCCAATCAGCACTTAGGGGAACTTTGGCTATTCGGACGCCAGTAGGAGAGCTCATTCTGCTAAAAGGACACTATTTGCTAAATTTTGATTTATGTGGCCCATAGAAGGTGGAGAAACGACTAAAGGGAAGAGGGAGAGGGAGTGCTCATCACATGTTGGGCAGGAGCTGACGTCACCACCTCACTGAGCCCTCACAGCCCCCTGAGAGGGAACCGTGATCTCCATCTTCCAGATGAGGAGACTGAGTTTCCATTTCTTTGCCTGAAGTCACTCAGAGCTAGTAGGTAGTGAAGCCAGAAGTCAGCTCGGTGCCTGTCTGGGGCTCAGACACTCCCCCACAGGGAACCTGCCACCCTCGACTCTATTCTGAGCACCCAAGAAGCTCTTGGAATAATATCAGAATGGAAGTAATAAAAAAAAAATTATTCACTGCTGCCATCTCGTGGGCATTTTGAAAATAACGCCCTTGTGTATGGCATTAGAAAAATTTATTTTCTGCCGCCATCTGGTGGACATTTTGGGAATAGCATCCAAGTGTATGTCTTCAGAAGTTATTCTGTGCTGTCATCTCTGGGCATCATTCGAGTAACACACGAATGTATGCTACCATGAAAAGTTATTATTTGTAGCCATCTAGTGTGTATCTTGGGAATAACTGATGAGTGTATGTCATCATGAGAAGTTATTTTTTTGCTGGACAGTACCGGGAAGCGAGAGCGCCCACCCAGACCTCTGGCACGGCCGGGAACGGGCCAAGGCACGCCGAGACTTAGCGCGGCTGGCGCTCGCTGGCCACCGTCTGGCTGCCGCAACCCCCTCAACCCCGCCCCGCCAAGTGGGGTGCAGGCGCCCAGGCTCGAGCTCTTGGGGCGGCAGGCGACATCCTCTCCCGTCTACGGCCATACCACCCTGAACGCGCCCGATCTCGTCTGATCTCGGAAGCTAAGCAGGGTCGGGCCTGGTCAGTACTTGGATGGGAGACCGCCTGGGAATACCGGGTGCTGTAGGCTTTTTGCCGCGCCCTCCTTTTGCCACCCTCCAGCCAGGGTGCCCCTGCACACCCCTGGACCCTGCTCGCTCGCTCATTCGCTGTCTCGGGGGTCCCCGGCAGCCGCCCGAGCCCAAGGGCTGCCCCCACGGCCGGCCGCCCCGCGCCCTCTCCCGTTTCCACCTGCTCTCCTCCTGCAGCCAGCCAGTCCTGGACTGTTTTCTCTCTCCTCTCCGGGCCGTTACCTTCCTGGTGTCCGCGGGGCCGAGCCCCAAGGACCGCCGTCTCTGACACATGGCGGGAGTGCGCACGCATCCCCACGACGCGGGACTGGCCGCCACTGCCCGCCCCGCCCGAGGCCTCACGCTTCTCCTCGCCCTTCTCACGGGGCAGCCAGGTGCCCTCTGACCAGGCGCGAGGCCGCCCCGCACAGCCGGGACCGACCCGCTGCGTCAGAGAGGCGGAGACGCACGAGAGCCCCTCTCGCTCGCGACAGGTCGCAGCTAACGCCCCGCCTCCCCCACCCCGACTCCAGGGAGCCCGTGCGTCTTTCCTTTCCTTGGCGGGACCCCTGGAAGGACTCTGAGCACAAGATTCCCTGAGCCCCCGGCTTGTCCCAGGGCACGGGGCACAGGGCATGAACCGCCTCCCCGCCCGAGCCCGGCCCCGGCACGACCACCCTCTGCTGTGGAAGCGGCCTCTTCAGGGCGGCCGCAGGCTCTCGGGGTCACAGTCGGGGTCCGGCTCTGTGCGTCGGTGCACTCGTCTGCGTGCCCCGTCCCGCTCTCTGTGGGCGGGCACGGCCTCTCCTCTCTCGTCTCTCTCTCCGTCTCGATCACTTTCCTCCTCACTGTCTCTCTGTGTCTGACCGCAGCCAGTTCCCGCGGCCCTCCCCTTCCCCGGCGACCCCGTCCCGGTCCCCTCCTTCGTGGCTCTCATTGGGACTCCCGCCCTGGGGACCTGTGTCCTCCTTTCTCCTTCCCTCCCTGTCACTCGCTCTGTCTCTGGTTTCTTTGTCCCTCTGTCTCTCTTGATGGAGAGAGTCGATGTGAAGTCGAGGGGCAGCGGACTGGGCGGGTCCCTGGTCCCGGTGCAGGGCGAGGGCTGCGTCCGTCCGAAGCGATGTCTCGGGGTGTGGCCGGGGGCTCTGTGTGCGTTTGGGCAGGTCGGGCACGGCTGGGGGGCGGGAGCGCAGGTGAGGAGTGCGTCTGGGTCAGCGCCGGAGCCCAGACTTAGCCGGCCGCAGGTGCCTAGGAGCGCAGGTGGCCCAGAGGATGGCGGGCCACGCCCGGGCCGGCGTCCTGCCAAGCGGCCAAGACTGGGGAGAAGGGCTGCCTGGGGCCTGGGCAGTCGCAGGATGCGAGAGCGCCCACCCAGACCTCCGCACGGCCGGGAACCGGCCAAGGCCCGCGGTGCCCTAGCGAGGCAGGCTGGCGCTCGCTCGCCGCCGCCTCACCCGCGGAACCCCTGCAAATCCCCGAGGAGGTGCGGTGCAGGCGCGGACGTCTCTGGCAACCGGGAGGTCAGGCTCGAGCTCTTGAGGCGCCAGGCGACAGCTTCTCCCGTCTACGGCCATACCACCCTGAACGCGCCCGATCTCGTCTGATCTCGGAAGCTAAGCAGGGTCGGGCCTGGTCAGTACTTGGATGGGAGACCGCCTGGGAATACCGGGTGCTGTAGGCTTTTTGCCGCCCCCTCCTTTTGCCTTCCTCCAGCCAGGGTGCCCCTGGACGCCCCCGGGCACTGCTCGCTCGCTTGCACGCTGTCTTGGGGGTCCTGGGCAAACGCCGGAGCCCAGGGCTGCCCCCACGGCCGCGCGCCCCGCGCCCTTGACCGGCCTCGACCGCCCTCACCTGCTCTCATGTAGAGAGGCGTGGGCTGTTTCCTCTGAATGTTTCGGGCCCTGCCTTCCTGAGCACCGCGGGGCCGAGCCCCAAGGGCAGAGGGCACTGGGCGGAGGGCGAGGTCTCGGGCCGAAGCGTTGCCTGGCGGTGTCACCGGTGGCTCCGTGTGGTTTGGGGCAGGTCGGGCTCGGCCACGGCGGGAAGCGCAGGGGAGGGCTGGGTCTGGGTCTGGGTCAGGGCCAGCCAGGACTGGCAGGGCCCCACCTGCCTAGGTGCCCAGTTGGCCGAGAGGATGGCGGGCCACGCCCGGGTCGGGGTCCTGCCCAGCGGCCAAGACTGGGGAGGCGAGCGGCCGGGGGCCTGGGCAGTCCCGGGATGCGAGAGCGCCTACGGAGACCTTCGATACTGCTTCCAACTGGCCAAGGCCCCCGGTGCCTTAGCGCGTCTGGCGCTCGCTCGCCGCTGCCTCGCCGGCGGAACCCCCAAACCCCCCTCCAGTAGGTGCGGTGCAGGCGCGGACGTCTCCGGCGACCCGGAGGCCAGGCTCGAGCTCTTGGGGCGGCAGGCGACATCTTCTCGCGTCTACGGCCACACCACCCTGAACGCGCCCGATCTCGTCTGATCTCGGAAGCTAAGCAGGGTCGGGCCTGGTTAGTACTTGGATGGGAGACCGCCTGGGAATACCGGGTGCTGTAGGCTTTTTGCCGCCCCTCCTTTTGCCTCCCTCCAGCCGGGGTGCCCCTGCACGCCCCTGGACCCTGCTCGCTCGCTCGCTGTCTCGGGGGTCGCACGAATGGCCGTGCGCCCCTCGCCACCGCCCACCTCCACCTGCTCTCCTGCCGCCAGCCCTGGGCTGTTTCCTCTCTCCGCTCCGGGCCCTTCCCTTCCTGGGCTCCGAGGGGCCGAGCCCCAAGGGCGGAGGGCGCTGGGCGGAGGTTGAGGTCTCGCAGCGAAGTGTTGTCTGGTGGTGTGGCCGCTGTCTCCGCGTGGTTCGGGGCAGGTCGGGCTCGGCCACAGCGCGGAGCGCAGGCGAGGGGTGGGTGTGGTTCAGGGCCGGGCCGGGACGTGGCAAAGCCGCACCCGCCTCGGTGCCCAGGTGGCCGAGAGGCTGGCGGGCCGCGCCCGGGTCGGACTCCTGCCGAGAGGCCAAGAGCGGTGAGGCTCCCGTTCGGGGGGTGGGGTGGGGGACGGGGCTGGGTCGTCCCGCCATGCGAGAGCCCGACCCAGACCTTCGGCATGGCCGAGAACCGGCCTCGGCCCGGGATGAAGGTGCGAGGCGGGCGCGCTCTCCAGGACCCCGAAGTCCTGCGCGCGTCGCTCGAGGGCTCTGAGCGCGGGAGCCTCTGCCCGGCGAGGGGTCTGCGCCGCATCACCTCTGGGGCCCGCTCCGTGCAGCGCCGCGGCACAGTGGGGGTGACGCCCCCCGAGCGGGACGCGAGCAGCAGAGGCGAGCGCTCGATCAGGCCGGCCGCGGCGATGGCTGCCGCTCCGGACCCCGCTGCGGCTCTGGCCGGTGTAGAGGAGTCCGGTTGCCAGTCAAGTCGGGGACAGGGGCGGGGCGGGGCGGGGCGGGACAGAGGGCGGGGACAAGAGGAGGGGGAAGGAGGGGCCAGTGAGCGGGGATACGGGGAGGGGACCCGGCCGAGGCGGGAGGGACAGAGGAGGGGCCGGGGCCGTGGCCCGGGCTGGGAAGACATATGGAAAGGACGGGAGCGATTTTAGAGAGAGCTAAGTAGCAAGGGTCTGGACTCTCATTGGAATGGTGGGCAGAGCCCTTAAGGCAGGGGACACTCTTCTCGGCTGCCATCTCATCTCGCGTGCATTTGGGGAACAGCACCAGAGTTTAGGTCCTGAGACGTGATTCGTTCTCCTCTGCTGCCCTCTCGTGGGCATTTTGGGAATAACACCTGAACGTCGGTCGTCAAGCGTAGGTCATTATGAATCTGCGTTCTCTGCTGCCATCTGGTGGGACGTTTGGGAATAACATGACAGTGGTACTCAAAGTCATTTCTGCTGTGCTTTCATGTTCATTTTGAAAAGAACCCCCAGGGCATGTCATTATGAAGGCTTTTTCCTCCGCTGCCATCTCGTAGGTGTTTTGAAAATAACACACAGGTATACCCATCATTAAAATTTATTTCCTGCTGCCGTCTCATGGCCATTTCGGGAACGACACCACAGTGTAGGAAATAGTACAAAGTTACTTTGCTGCCATCTGGTGGACATTTCCGGAATAAAACGGCCGCGCGCCCCGCTGCCTCTCTAGCCCTCACCTGCTCTCCTGCAGCCTGCCCTGGGCTGTTTCGTGCATCCACTCTGGGCCCTTCCCTTCCTGGGCTCCGAGGGGCCGAGCCCCAAGGGCGGAGGGCAAGGGGCGGAGGGAGAGGTCTCGGGGCGAAGTGCTGTCTGCTGCTGTGGCCGGTGTCGGAGAAATTTATCACTTACGGCAAATGCACAAGCTTCCCAGGCCCTGGGGCTTTGTGGGGAATGTTCAATCTTCTGCGCGTCCTTGGGACAGACGTTTGACAAGCACTCAGGGTTCCATGGAACTCCTTGGGGTGGCTCCAAGTCCGTGAGCGTCTTTCCTCAGCTCTGGAGAAGGACAGGGCAGCGTGAAGCATCAGAAGCCGCTGTCCCCACCATCCTGACTTTTTTCTTGGGGTCAGGTGCAGAGTATTTCAAGACCATTGTATGGAAAGGGAGCGGGGATGCGGGGCGGCGGCAGAGGACGCTGGTTAAGAGCACCTGCTCTGGTCTTAAATTGCCCCGTGTTCAAACCCGGTTCCTCCTCCACCACGTGTGCCCAATTGCCTCATTCTCACAGGCGGTTGCAGGAGGAGCCGGGTTTGAACACGCAGCAGTTTCTACCCTGCCTCTTAGTACTTCAGCTTCTCAGTAACCTGTGGATGTATCTACACCGAGGGTTTCGGTGTAGATACAAAGTCATTTCATGTAAGTGTCAGCCCTTATTTTTTCCGAGGTCCTTAGGTTCAGAAGTTGCAGTGGGATTTAGGGGGCAGGGACAGAGGGAGGGGCCTGAGCCCTTTCATGCGTCCCGCAGCCGCAGCAGTTCACCCCCGTGGAACGCGATGGCCCTGAGAGATGCCTGGCCAATGCTGGGGGCTGGGGACTGGTCAAAGGTGAGCCCGGGACTCCACATCTCTCCCTCGCCTGCCCCGTAGTCCGCCGGGGTGGTCCGAGGGCAGCAAATAGGCCCCGGAGCTGCGCGCAGCTTCAGGCTCCTCACGGCCCTCCATGCCGATGCCCGCTGTCACAGAACACAGCGCTGGCCACCAGGCGCCAACGTGGCCGAAACAGACACAGCCGTCTGCAGGCCTTTGCAGGAATCCATGAGCCGACTGGACATGCGGTCGTGACCTTGGAGAGGGAGCATTGTCCCTCTGTGCCCTCCCCGCCTTCAGATGTGGCTGGGGGCGAGGTTGGTGCTCCTGGGGTCTCAGGCCTGTGAGGCCCCAGCCCCTCCTGCTCCCCCAGGCATCGCATGCTGGGAGGGGCTGTGAGTTTTGTAAAGAAACATATTTGCCCTTGGGGTCCCTCAGCTTCTGACTGCAGAGCAGGGGCGGAGCGGGGAGATGTGAGAACTGAGAAGGAGGGGCTGGCGTTGGCACCCGTGTGCATTTCTGGGCATGTCTGTGATTGGGGGACAGGTTGGGGTTCAGGCTTAAGGAAAACTCCCATACTCTAAAGCAGCGTGATGGGGGAACTGTGGGGTGGTAGTGAGCAGCCTGTGGGGTCGGCGTAGAGATTCTGCACAGGAAGTCTCTGGCGGTATGGTGGACAGGGGTTTCTCAGAGCATGGTCCGCTGCCTGGGGGGACCCTGAGGCTGCTGTTGGTGACATCAGGGCTGGCCGGGTGCCGACTCCTGTATAGCGACCTGAGACCTCTGGGTTCTGAGATGGGGTGTCTGGGGTCTTGGTTCAAAGCCAAGGTCTCTGGGTACTGAGCAGCAGCTAGGACAGAATACGGGGAGGCGGGGGCACAGCCAGGGTCTCGGGCCTCTTTGATGAGCAGGGACCAGGTCGCATTGTGGCTCTGGAAGCCCCTATGTCCACACTCTGATTCTGTCACTTATTAGGCATGTGATCTCCTCTCTGAGACTTAGTTTACTTATTTCTGAATGAGCATCCACGGACGCCCACGACCATCCCAGGAAGAAAAGTGACCGCGAATAGCTGACTGCTCTAGTCCACAAGTTTCTTTTCAAACTGAGAAAGCGGGAAGGAGCAGAGTCCTAGGGAAGGAGCCCCGGGGCCTCTTGGATGAGCTGGGACACTGTCTCATTGTGGCTCTGGGACCCCCTGTGTCCACCCTCCGGGAAGGCGGATGTGCTTGGAACGGCCTGCCTTCCCTAAAGACCTGTGCACATATATATATGGGAGCTCTGGCATTACCCACTCAGTTCATGTCCATTTTGAGCCAAAAGTGCAGACTTTTGAGGAATTGCTCACTTGCGGCAAATACACAGGCTTGTCAGGCCCTGGGGCTTTGTGGGGAATGTTCAGTCCTCTGCGGGTAGTTGGGTACATATGTTTGACAAGCACTCAGGGTCCCATTGAGCTCCCTGGAACAGAAAATGTGTCTAATTCCTTTCTGTATCCTCCTGCAGACATCAGGGCCACCGACAGACAGTGTGCCCAGTGATGCTTTGGGCCGCCCTTCCATCGTCCCATGTGCCCTTCCTTCCTTGTCTAGGAGGAAGCCAAAATGGCATCCTTCGCCTGGTAGAAGAGGTCAGTTTGGGAAACTTCAGACACCTGTTGGGCTATATGTGACTCTGTCACTTATTAGCTGTGCGATCACATGTATGAGACTCAGTTTTCTGAATTTTGAATGAGTGTACAGGAACCATGACGAGCAGCCCAGGCAGAAAGGTGAAGGAGAGGGAGGTGTCTGCTCCAGTCCAGAGCTCTGATATCAAATTCAAAAAGCAGGAAGGAAGAGAGGGCTCAGGATGGATCCCCGTGGCCTCTTGGATTAGAGGGGTTCTGGTAGAATTGTGGCATTGGAAGCCCCTGTGTCCACACTCTGATTCTGTCACTTATTAGCTGTGGGATCACCTCTGTGAGACTTAGTTTACTTAAGTTTGAGTGAGTATCCACGGACCCCTATGACCAACCCAGGCAGAAAAGTTAATGGGGAGAAGTGTCTGATGTAGTCCAGAAGTTTCATTTCAAATTGAGAAAGCAGGAAGGAGCAGAATCCTCAGGAGTTAGCCCCGAGGCGTCTTGGATGAGCTGTGTGCTGCGCACTTCGGCGGCCAGTTCACCTGCAGTCCTCGTGGTATCCCCGTGTGGTGGTTCCTTTTGACCAGGGACGGGAGCCAGAGCGTTCACAGCCAAGTGCTCTGCTCCCATTCCCCTCAGGGTTTCCTTGAAGCAGGCGGCCTCTTGGCCTTCTGCACATGCAGCCTCCGCAGGGATGGCTCTTTCCATGAGACAGGGACCATAAGTTTTCTCTGTCACAGAGCATTTTGGTGCGTGTGGGCTTGGCAGGTAACCCAGGGGCTTCCCCAGGAGGAGACGATTAGAGTATACATGGCGAGGAGGGCAGATCAACCAAGGAGTGTGGCCAGGGCTCTCCCAGCAGCTGAGTGGGGAGGCTGGGTCACACCCTGCCTTCCCTGCCCCGATTGCAGGTCTTGGGGTTTCCCGAGACACTGCAAGAGCTGGGAACCCCTACAGTGGCTCTGCCCAGAGGTACCCAAGCCAGGCTCAGCAGGTGTCCTGTGAGTCGCTGGCATGTTGGCAAGTCTTGAGCTACTTTACTGTGAAACTCTGATCACACATCAAGTACAAAGCCAAACTCAGACAAGTTCTGTTCCTGGAAGCAGGGAGGTGCTCGGTCTGCCGCGGGGGGAGCGGATCTTCTTGGCTGCCTCTGGCCCCATTTGGCATATTTTACCATGTGCGTCTTACTGTCAGCAAGAGAACAAAACAAAAATTATGGGTCCTGAGACCCTTAACTACATCGCTCAAGGTCTTCGCAAGCTCGGGTCCATAAAAGTGTATTTTCTGTTGCTGGGAAGCAGCTCATCCCCTTTCACCTGGCCACCTGGACGCTCAGAGCTTGGTTTGTGTACAGTCGCTGCAAGTCCCTGAACCCAGCCTGTCTGTGTCGTCACCTTCTCCCCTGCCCGCACTCACCTGGTCATTTCTTATTTCTCTGTTTGGTCTGATCAGATCGTGTATCGATCCACCCTGGATCATTCAGGAAGCAAGCGACGGGTGACTTGGTACGGTGTGGCCAGTGGGCTTTCAGAGGCTCGCTGCGTTCCTGGGGGTGAAGTTTGTTTAGTTCACAGGCCAGACTTCGTCCAGTGGGAAGTGAGCTCTGGCAGATGTGGCCCTGAACATCTTTCCCAGTTTTACAGGAGCCCGCGTGCACCCCCCACTGGTAAACTTTTTCCCATTTCACAGCGGGTGGGGCCCGGGGCCGCAGTGGCGCTGAAATCAGCGGGCACGGGGCGGGAACGCAAATGTTCATTCGTGAAGTCCAGAGAGAGCAGTGTGGACCCAGCGGCCCCCTCCCGTCTGGGGTCCGAAGAGGCGGCAGAGCAGCAGCCACAAGGCCAAGTGCGGAGGCGCCAAGCGGGACCGCAAGGCCATCAGCCTGCAGGTGAAGCCGGAGGTGCCGTGGCGCTTGGAGGCCGGAGAGAAGCTCAGCAGGATCGGCCGGGCACTGGGGCTGTCCAGATCCACTGCGGCCACCATCCGTGACAACAAGGACAAGATCCGTGCGCGTTCCTGCGCAGCCACCCCGCAGGCGGCCACCAGGTCGACGCGCAGCCGTAGCCTGGTGATGGAGAACATGGAGCAGCAGCTGAGCGTGTGGATGAGGACCAGAACAAGCTCGATGTGCCGGTCAGCGTGGTGCTCATCCAGGAGAAGCCCGCAGCCTGTCCGAGGACCTCAGGCGGGAGCAGGGCGCCGAGTCTGAGCCCTTCGGGGCCAGTCGCGTGGTTCGCCCGTTTCAAGGTGTGCCACAGCCCGCACAGCCCGTGGGCGAGCGGTGAGGCCCCGGGGGCCAGCGCGGAGCAGGCGCACAAGGACACGGCGCTGCTGCGCAGGGTGATCCAGGAGGGCGGCTCCACCGCCCGGCAGGTGTTCGACGTTGGCGAGACGGGGCTTTTCTGGAAGCGACTGCCCGACAGGACGTTCCTGCCCACAGAGGACAAGTCAGCCCCCGGGTTCAGAGCTGCCCGAGATCTCCTGACCCTGCTGCTCGGTGGCAACGCGGCTGGCAACTTCAAGCTGAAGCCACTGCTGGTGAACCCGTCGGAGAACCCGCGCGCGCTCAAGGGCTTCTCCGCGCCCAGCCTGCCGGTGCTCTGGCGCTCGCACAAGGACGCCTGGGTGACCACGAGCCTCTTCCAGGAGTGGTTCGTGCACTTCTGCCCAGCGTGGAGCGGTACTGTGCCCAGCACGGCCTCCCGCACAGGGCGCTGCTCATCCTCGACAGCGCGCCGGGCCATCCCGGGAATCTGGACGACCTCTCCGACCACGTGCGCGTGGAGCACCTGCCCAAGAACAGCACGGCCCTCCTCCAGCCCCTGAACCGGGATGTCGTCGCCACCTTCAAGGTGCATGACCTGCGGAGGGTCTTCCGCCCGTTGGCGGCGCCGGCGGAAGGCGCATGTGAGCCCTCGGCGGTCCGGCCTTGTGCCAGGACTACAGCATCCCGGACGCGGTGCGCAACATCTCCGAGGCGTGGGAGGAGGTCCTGCCCGCCACGCTGAACCGCGGGTGGAGGGTGCTGTGGCCTGAGGGTGTCCAGCAGCGCGCCGGCAGCGCACATGTGGAAACCCTCTCACAGATCCGGCGGGACATCGTGGAGCTGGCGCGGGGCGCAGGTTTCGCGGGGGTGGCGGAGGCCGATGGGGTGGCGGAGGCCGATGGGGTGGGGCTGCTGCAGAGCTCGCGGGGCCGACCTGGCCCACGAGGAGCTGATGGCGCTGGCGCTGGAGCAGGAGCGGGCCGGGGAGGAGGGCAAGGATGGCTCCCCAGCCCCCCCGGGGGCCAGCTCACTCCCAGGCACCTGTCCAAGGCCCTGGCACACTTCGATGCTGGCGTGCAGATCGTCAGTGACAACGACCCCAACCTGGAGCGCAGCCTCGGAATCTGCCGGGGTGTCAACGACATGGTCAGCTGCTATCGGGAACTGCTCAGGGAGGAGAGAGGGCCCAAACAGTGGGGGGCGGGGTCCCATTGTCTCAGCCTTTCACGTGGGCGGAATGTTTCCAGTTTATCGTATTAATTCTCCGGATGTTTTGTTTTGTTTTTTTTTTTTAACCAGTAAATAATTTATCTCACGTGAACTCAAATACATGGTTTTAAGAGCCTCGGTGGATCCTTGAGTGTGATTATTGCGTCCTGGGTCCTTTGGGGCAAAGCAAACTGGGTTTCCTAATGGGAGCCACCAGAAGGCCAAGCTGGCAGTGCCGTACCCGGACACCTGCTCCTGGCACCTGTGCTCCTGCACCGCGCTCTCCCCGTGTCCGGAGGGGGGCCCACCAGTTAGGAGAGGGGCTCTGCTTATCTTCTGGGCCTGTCTTCCTTCCGCTGGGCTCAGGCCCCAAAGAGATTCAGGGATCCCCAGTGGGGTGGTGGGAGCAGGGCCTGGACACACACCTCCCAGCTCTGCTGCTCCAGGGCCCTGGGTGCTTCTTGTCATCCTGTCCTGCCCTTCAGAGTGGTGCGGTGCCCACCTGACCGGGGAGAGAGAGAGACTTCAGCCCATGGCGGTGAGTGAGGCAGTGAGCTCGCCAGGCCTCCGGCCCCAGTGCTGGGTGTCCTCGTGACCGGGCGTCCCCTGGCCAGACTTGGGTGCTCATTCTCCCTCCCTTCTTGTCTCTTCTCTGTTCCCTTCATCCCGCCCACTTTCTGCACCAGTTTCCGTTGGACCCCTGCCCTGCCCCTCTGACGCTTCTTCCCACGGACACGGGCTCATTCCAGGCAGTGGTGGCATTTGGACACAAGGCCCTGGCTCCCACGCAGGAGGACCGGGGGCCATTGACACCCCACAGAAGGAGGCCTGCGGGGTCGTGACTTGCCTGGGTAAGGATGTGGGTTTTGGGGTGTGGGTTGGCCTTTAGGTGAATGGGTCCCTGCTACAGGAGGCCCTTACCTGAGCCCACCTTCCTTCTGCAGGGGCAGCTGGCCCGGGGTGTTGGCCCGACGGTTTTGCTGGGGAGCCCAGATGCCCACACATCTCCCCTCTGCCCTCCATGCACCCAGTGCACACCTGGCAGAGGTGTATCCAGACCTGACTTCAGATCTCCCTGCTGGCGGGACCTGTGGCATCCGAGCAGGCAGCCCTCTGCCCCAACACTCAGGCCGCCATCGTGGGTGTATCTCAGGATCGCAGGGTTGCTGGTCAACTCCTTCCGTTCGGATGTCCGCACCATTCAGTGTACAGTCATAGTCAGATGAGAGACCGACTTCGAATACCACCTTGGGGCCTGTTAGACAAGGGCAGAATTGCAACATTAGTTGCCCCTGGATCCTGTGGCCCATCCACATCGGGGGGGTCCCAGCCCGCTGGTCGGCGAGCGCCCCGCCGCCCCATCCTGGAGGCCTGGCTGAGCGCGATCAGCACCCGGAGCCTTCTCTGCGCATCATCGCCGCTCCTCACCGTCCTCGCAGCTCCACCCGCGTCAGGGGGACAGCACGAGTGAGGCCAAACAGCAATTTTTATCACCATTTTACTGTTTTAAAAGAGAAAAGGTCATTTCACGTTTTTTACAAGGGACAAGTACAGCGAGGGCCGAGCAAATGCAGTGCGCCAAGCTGGGGAGGCGCGAGTGTCCCCGCCCCACGGCTGAGGCCGTCTGAGGCTGAGGAGATGCCGATCGCGCCCCTGGCAGGGGCCAGCGCCAGCTGTCACCATGTCCAGAGCGCCGCGTGCGCCGCGCTGCACGATGCCAGTGTCAGCCCTGAGCACGATGCCGGGCACGGGATGCGCGCCGGGCTGAGGGGGAAGCGGAGGGATGGGGTGCGGGGGCCTGTCCTCCTGTCCCGGCAGCTGTGCCCGCCCCGCCCGCAGAAGGGGCGCCCTGCGGAGGAAGGCGCGGTGGCCTGGAGCCGGGGCCGGGGGCCTCACGGACAGGCGGTCTCGACCTCACGGACCCTTCAGACTCAAACGCTGCGGCCGCAAGTGCTGCCGGCGAATATTCTCAAGGCGAATGGGGAAAGGGCTAGAAAGTGAAGCTGACATCCCTGTGTAGAAACGAAAAGTGCTGTTTCATTAGATGCGGGGAGCGATTACTGGTGACCGTTTCATTTTTAAGATAAGTCGTAAGAAGTCAGCGTGTCTTCCATTTCTGGGAATCGGGCCAGCTTGGTTATTCAGACCAAATGTTCCCCCGAAGAAAACAAAGTGCCAGATAAACGTAAAGAGCGTCTCCTCTGAACCTGCTGAGACCTGGCGAACAGTGAAGAATCCCCAGCTCCTGTCTGAGGCAGAGGTCGCCCCGGAGCAGGTAACGAAAAAGTGACGAGGACGTCACCCCCGATCTGAAACGCAGACGTGCTGCTGAGTCACTCATCGGCCACATGCGAAATCATAATGGGAAAATGTTCAAAACCGAACACTTGAAAAGTGCCATTTATTAAAACTCGTGGGATGAAGCTCAGTCAGTATCTAGAGAAGAATTTGTACCCTTAGTGTAAATGGCAGAAGAAAATGCTTAAAAAAATCCAAACACAAGAGCTTAGAAAAAGATGATAAAATAAAACTGGATGAAAGGAGAGGGAAGCGATGAGGAAGAATCCGCAAAACAAAACAAATATCACAATAGAGAATTGACAAAGGCAGAAATCGGTCCTTTCAAGACCACGCGAACGAACCTCTGTCGAGGCCGATAAAGGAAAAAAGAAAAAGGCAAAAGTAATGAACATCGGAAATGAAAAAATGCCGAAGACACCAAAAGTTCTGGCTCATGGGAGGGACCCAGGGGAGACATGGAGCCCAGGGCATGACCCCAACTCCTCGCCTGGGGGTGCTCCCACAGGGGCATTTGGGGCCATCAGCCCCCTGGCACAGTAGACTCAGCCATCGGTCCTCAGGGGGACCGGGGGACAAATGGGGCTGAGAAGGGGAGAGTCAGGGACCGTTCAGAGCGGGAACCGGAGCTGACCAGAGCGCTGTGTGTCGGCCTCCCTCACACTCAGGCCGGGCTCACCTCCTGTCCAGTTTCAGCCGAGGGGGCCCCCGGAGCGTCTGTCCTGGCTCTGATGGGGCTGGCGGGGTCAGCCGGGTAGTGAGCGCCTAGGAGGGACAGGCTGCCACAAAGGGGCTGGCCTGCCCCTGAATATGTCATTTCAGACCTCAAATTCCTTACTTGTGGCCCATGGTTGGAGTTGGGGCTTTTCTCTCAGTGTGAGAGGACACTAGTCTAAGGGTCAGGGAGCATGTGGACGCACGGACGGGGTCAGGACAGCGGACAGAGGGTGGGACTAGTCCAGGCTGGGCTTTGTCCTCAGCAAGGCTTGGCCACTTGCTGGCTTTGTGGCTCTGGATGAGTGGTCACCTTCCTGAGGGGCACTGTCCTCTGAGGCTGATGGATCAGAAGGGGCCGGGCTGCGTGCATACGCCCCAGGCAGCCTGAGACTGGCTACAGCTCTGGCCCCTGCTTCAAGCAGCCCACACCAGGGCAGGCCCCTCATCTGGGCTCGCTTCTGTCTGTGCTTGGTGACCCCACAGCTCTGCCGAGGGCGCTGTCCTGGGTGCACCCCATAAGGCTTCTCCAGAAGACCCCATCCTTACCTCAGGGGTCAAGCTGACTCCACACAGGGTTCCCTCCCTAGGGCAGCCTTTGGGGCACCTGCAGCCCAAGGGACTGGGAAGGGGCACCGTCTGGGCCAGGTTTCACTCGACGCTGTCCCCTTCTGTTCTTGGATAGGGAAGGGGAGCTCTCGCCCACTCCGGCCTGCTCCAGTTCCACGGAAGCGGCTCCATTCAGTCGAACAGTGGGTACAGGGGCTCTCACTTGTCCCCCCGTTGTCTCCTGTCCACTGGACAGATGTGCCCTCCACTTGCCCCTCGGCATGGCCATGGCAGGGAGGCACTGTTTACTACCCCTAGGTACATCTGTGCCTTTCTTCCGAGGAAATGCCCAAATCTAAAATGCAGATGGATGACTGAAAAAAACCTCATAAAGAAAAGGAACCTTAGCTGGAGGCGAGGGTGAGTGTGGAGGGCGTCCATGCCTGAATCAGGTTCGTGGAAGGTGGAAGATGTTTGAGAACTCCTTGATGTTCTGGGGGGCTCAGAACCCTGCACGAAGGGGTGTGGATGGGAGGGCTGAGGGAAGGGCACAAAACCAGGACTGCGGGCACTGGACATGCAGCTCCTGCCCCCGGCTGGGAGCTGGTGGTACACGGCCCCAGGGGACAAGCCCAGGTCATTGTGAACCGATCGAGGGTCAATCCCACTGGAGAGGAGACAGCCCAGGCCCTGGTTGCGGCTCCAGGAAGCACAGGGGTGTCCCTTCCAGCTTTGCCTGCTGCTCACTAGGCCTCCTGCCTAAGTGCTGGCAGTTGCTGCTAACCTTGCACCTGAGACAGGTGCGCTCCTCCCTGGAGATGCCGACAGCAGCTGCAGGTGACACGATGACATCCGTTCTAGGGAACAAGACTGGGAATCTCATGGCTATCCCCGTGGCTGCAGATGAGTCCTGCATATGCTGCAGGTCACTCCCCTGTCCAGGGCCCCAGGCAGCAGAGGTGAGCCTGTGAGTGTTCCCAGGACTCAGGTCAGGGCTGGGTTGGGGGTCGATTTGGGTCCCCCAGCAGAAATGCTCAGGGCTCGCATCTGGGGGTACCAAGATTTCGTCCCTGTGGTTCCAGATGGCACCCAGCCCTGCCTGGTGTCAGCTCCAGCTGGGCTGCGTGGGCTGAGGGAGCTGGTAACGAGGACACTGTGAGGGTGGATGCCGAAGGCGAGGACTGTGACCCCCAGCAGCCGGAAGCGGGGGTGAGTTGTCACTAGAATAACCTGTGTTAAGCAACTTATCCTGACTTCTGACTTCCACTGTGCGTGTATGTCTGTTTGTCTGTGTTTTTATATCGATTTCCTTATTTTTCTCCTATCTTGATATGTATCTCCCATATCTTCAGTCTGGATCACTATACAGCCTTTTATGTAGCTGTGTCTTTTCCTGCATCATTTCCAAATTTGTTGTTTCTTGAAGCTACAATTTTCAGAAACTTGAGGCCATGGGGAACATCCTCACTCATCGTTTACTTAGGGTATCTGCCCCTTGTCCCCACATGTATTATCACTGCCTTCCCCCCAACTCCAGCACACAAAGGAGCTTGGGAATAACACAAGGGTGCAAGTCATGAAAGTTATATTCTACTGCCATCTTGTGAGAATTTTGAAAATAACTAAGTGTGTCATCATAATTTTTTTCCTGCTGCCATCTGGTGGGCATTTTGGGAATAAAACAACAGTGCATGTCAAGAAAAGTTACTTCTGCTATCTCGTGTGCATTTAAAAAATAACACCCCAGTATGTATCGTTATAAATTTGTTCTCTGCTCCCGTTTCGAGTGAACCTTGGGAATAACGCAGGAATGCATGTCATGCAAAATTGTTTCTGCTGCCATATCGTGGGTGTGAAAATAACATCCAGGTGTATTTCATCTTAAAACTTTATTTTCTGCTTCCATCTGGTGTGAATTTTGGGAATAAAATCGGAGTAGAAGTCAAATTGTTATTTGCTGCCATCTCGTGGACGTTTCGATAACAACATTCAGGTATGTGTTCAAAAAATTTTTTTCTGCTGCCATCTTGTGGGCATTTTAGGAATAACACCTCAAAGTAGGTCATCATAAATATTCGTTCACTGCCGCCATCTGGTGGTAATTTTAGGAATAATGCCACATCACATGTTATAAATGGTTATTTCTGCTGCGTTCTCATACAGTTAGAAAATAATACCTAGGAACATGTCATTCAGTAATGTTGTTATTTCAACGGCCATTTCGTGTGTATCTTAAGAAAAATACAGCAATGCTTGTCCTGAAAATTATCCTCTGCTGCCATCTCACAGGCATTTTGAAAATAGCAGGCAAGTGAATGTCATTATAAAATTTTTTCTGCTTCCATCTGGTGGCCATTTTAGAAATAACACTGGGGTATAGGTCAACATGAAAATTTATTTTCTGCTCCCATCTTTGGAATAACACTAGTGTATAAGTAATAAAAAGTTCCTCTGGGCTGCCATCTGGTGTGTATTTTAGTAGTAACACCTCGGTGTCTGTCATCATGAATTTTCATTCTCTGCTCCGATGGGCAATTTAGAAAATAACCTCATGGTGTTTTTGGAAGAAGAGCAGAGCACATGTCATAAAGAACTATTTCAGCAGCTATATCATGTGTATTTTGAAAATAAGACTTGAGAGCGTGTCATTATGAAAAGTAGTTATAAATGGCCATTTCGTATGTATTTTAGGAAGAATACGGTAGTTCAATGACAAATTATTCTCTGCTGCCATCTTGTGGGCATTTTGAAAATAAACAGGCATAAGTCATAAAAATATTTTTTCTGCTGCCATCCTGTGGGCATTTTGGGAATAGCAACCAAGTGTATGCCATCATGAAAATATATTTTCTTGTTATCTACTCTGCATCTCGGAATACACCATCATGTAAGTAATTAAATGTTATTATCTGCTGTCGATTGGTGGGCATTTAGGAATAACACCAAGTGTTTGACATCGTGAATATTCATTATCTCCAGTTATCTCGTGGGCGTTTTGTGTATGACAGAAGAGTGCCTGTTGGGCATGATGTTATGAAATGTTTATCTCTGCTGCCATTTTATTATAATTATCTCTGAATGAGATAACAGGAGAAATAATAGTTTTAGACATGCGATGTGGTGTTATTCCAAAAATTCCCACAAGATGGCGGCAGAAATTAATATTCATGACCAGCTACACTTGGATGTTATTCCAAAATGCCCACGAGATGGCAGCAGAAAAAAAATTTATGACATTTACCTGTTATTATCAAAATGTCCAGCAGATGGCAGTAGATAACAATTTTTTTATCATGTATTCCGATTTTATTCCGAAGATTCACTTAACATGGCAGCAGAGAAAAAATTAATAACGAATGCTTGCGTGTTATTTTTTAAATATACACGACATAGCAGCAAAAACTTTTCTTAACAAGTGGCAGAGAATAATTTTTCATGATATGCACTCCCGTGTTTATCACAAGATGCACACGAAATGGCCACAGACAAAAACTTTGTTTAATCAAATATGCTTAGGTGTCATTTTCTAACTCCACGAGATAGCAAGAAATAACTGTTTATGTTGTGAGCTGTGCTATTATTCCCAAATTGCCCACCATATGGTAGCACTGAATGAGTATTCACGATGAGCCAAACGAGGGTGTTATTTTCAAAATGCCCACAAGATGGCTGAAGAGAGTCACTTCATGACACACACTCCTGTGTTCTTCTCAAGATGCACCCAAAATGGCACCAGAAAACTTTTCATAATGACAATGCCTTGAGTTTATTTTCAGAATACACATGAGATAGCAGCAAAATAACATTAATGACATGCTCTGTGTTTTATTCCCCAAATGCCCAGCAGACGGCAGAGAAAATAAATTTTTATGATGACGTACACCTGGGTGTTATTTTCAAAATGTTCTTGAGATGTCAGAGGAGAAAAAATGTTCACGATATGCAATTCTGTGTTATTCCCAAGACTGACATGAAATGACGGTAGATTAAAACCGTTTATAACGACATTCCCTTGGTTTTATTTTCAGAAATCACGTGTTGTGGTATTTCCAGAATGTCCACCAGATGGCAGCTGAAAATGACTACTCATGATAACCTACACTAGAGTGTTATTCCAAAAATGCCCAGGAGATGGCAGCAGAGAATTAATTTTTATGATGGTATCCATCTGGGTGTCATTTTCATAATGACCACCAGTTGGCCGAAGAGAATATTCAGGCTATCAAACATTCAAGTGTTATTACTAAAATATACACAAGATTTCAGCAGAGAATATCTCTTTATTACCTACATTCTGGTGTTATTCCGAAGAAGCACAAAAATAGGTGCAGAAAATGCATTTTCGTGATGACCTACAATTTGTGTGTCATTCCTAAAATGCCCACCAGATGGCAGCAGAAAAATTATTATATGGACATACACTTGCATGTTATTATCTAAATGCCTAGGAGATGGAAGCAGCGAATAATTTTTCCTGACATGCACTCATGTCTTATTTCCAAGATGCACATGAAATAGCCTCAGACCACAACTTTGCTTGGTGACATGGTCTTATTATAGCAGCAGAAATAACTGGTGTTATTCCCTAAATTCACAGCATATGGCAGCCGAAAATGAATAGTCATGATGAACCAACACCTGTGTGTTAATTTCAAAATGCACACGACATGGCAGCAGAGAATCACTTCATGACATGCACTCCTGTGTTTTTCCTAATATGCACATGGAAAGGCGGAAGACAAAAACATTTTCTGACGGCTTGCCTTTGGGTTTTATTTATAAAAAGCACACAGGATAGCAGCTGAAATATCTTTTTCTAACATGCACTGTGGTGTTACACCCCAAATTCCCACCAGATGGCAGTAGAGAATGAATGTTCATGATAAGAAACACCTGGGTGTTAATCCTAAAATACCACCAGATGGCAGCAGAGCATATCTTTTTATTGCTTACACTATGTGTTATTCCCAAGATGCTCACTATATCAAGGTATAAAATAAATTTGTATGATGACATATATGTGGGCATTATTTTTAAAATGCCCACGAGATGACAGGAAAGAACAATTTGATGTGAGAGGAACTTCTATGTTCATTCCAAGATTAGCATGAAAGGGCAGCAGAGATAATAATTTCATAACATCATGCCTAACAGGCACTCTTCAGTCATACACACAATACCCACCAGATGGTATTAGAGAACGAATATTCATGATTTCAAACAATCGTTATTATTCTAAAATGCCCACCAGATGGAACAGAGAATAATTTATTATTACTTGCACTCTGGTGTGATTCCAAGATGCACAGTAGATGAAAGAAGAAAATATATCTTCATGATGGCATACATTCGTGCGTTATTCCCAAAATGCCCACAGGATGGCAGTGGAAAATAAATTTTCATGACTTACACTTGCTTGTTATTTTCAAATATCCCACGAGATGGCAGCAGAGAATAATTTGTCCTTACATGCACTCCTGTATTTCTCCTAAAATGTATACGAAATGGCCGTGAACAACTTTTCATAAAGACAAATGCTTAGGTATTATTTTCAAAATGCACATGAGATAGCAGCTGATATAATTCCTTATGACATGTGCCGTGGTCTTGTTCCAAATTGCCCACCAGAGAGCAGCAGAGGATGAATATTCATGATGACAAACACTTAGATGTTATTACTAAAATGTACACCAGATGGCAGCAGCGAATGACTATTACTTCCACTCTGGTGTTATTCCAAGATGCACAGTAGATGAGAACAGAAAATATATGTTTATGATGGCATACACTTGGGTGTTATTCCCCAAATGCCGACAGGATGGCAGCAGAAAATAAATTTTTTATAATGACATACACTTGCTTGCTATTTTGAAAAATCCCACGAGATGGCAGCAGAGAACAATGTTTCATGACCTACGCATATGTTTTTCTCAAGATGTTCTCAAAATGGCAGTGGATAACTTTTCGTAACAGCATGCTCCTAGGTATTATTTTCAGAAAGCACACGAGATAGCAGCAGAAACAATACTTTATAATATGTCCTCTGTTCTTCTTCCAAAACGGCCCGCCAGATGACAGCAGAGAATGAATAGTCACGAATATACACCTGGGTGTTATTTTCAATGCCTACAAAATGACAGTGGAGAATCACTTCATGACATGCACTCCTGTGTTTTTCCCAAGATGTACACGAAATGGCAATGGACAAAAACTTTTCATAATGACATGCCCTTGGGTTTCTTTTCAGAATGCACATGATGTAGCAGCAGAAATAACATTTTATGACATGCTTCGTGATGCTATTTTCAAAGCGCCTTCCAGATGGCAGCTGAGAATAACCTTTTAAATTGCACTCTGGTGTAATTCCCAGGATGCACTTAGGGTGGTGGTAGTAAACAAATTTTCATAATGACATACACATGTGTTTTATCCCAAAATGCCCACCAGATGAGAGCAAAAAATAAATTTTTATGATGACATGTACCTGGTTATTATTTTCAAAATGCCCACACGATGGCAGCAGGGAACAATTTTTCATAACATGCACTCCTCGTTTTTCCTAAGATACATACTAAAAGGCAGCAGACAGAATATTTCATGATGACATACCTTTGGGTGTTATTTATAAAATGGCACACTATATAGCAGCAGAAATATCATTTCATGACATGCACTGTGGTGTTATACCCAAAATGCCCACCAGACGGCAGCAGAGAATTAATATTCATGAGAAACACCTGGGTGTTAATCCCAAAATGCCCACAAGATGGCAGCGGAGAATAACATTTAATTATACTCTAGACTAATTTCAAGATGCATGGTAGATGAGAGCAGAAAGTATCTTTCCATGATGGCATAAACTTGGATGTTATTCCCAAGATGCAAACCAGATGGCAGCAAAAAAATTATGATGACATACACTTGCTTGTTATTTTCGAAATGGCCAAGAGATTGCAGCAGAGAATAATGTTTCAGGACGTGCACTCCTTTGATTTCCTCAAGATATACAGGATGGCTGCGCACAACTTTTCATAACGACTTACCATTATTATTTTCAAAATGCACACGAGGTAGCAGTTGAAATAATTCTTTTAAAATTGTATCTTCTTCCCAAAATGCCCAATGGACGGCAGCATAGAATGAATGTTCATGATGACAACATTCGGGTGTTATTCCTAAAATACCCACCAGATGGCAGCAGAGAATAACATTTTCACTTACACGCTCAGGTCGTCATGAAAAATTATTCTCTCCTGCCATGTCCTGGCCAATTTTTAAAATAAGCTAGTGTATGTTATAAAAATATATTTTCTGCTGCCACCCGGTGGGCATTTTGGGAATAACATCCGAGTGTATGCCATGATGAAAATGCATTTTCTGCTCTCGTCTACTGTGCATCTTGGAATAACACCAGAGTGGAAGTAATGACATGTTATTCTCTGCTGCCATCTGGTGGGCCTTTTGTGTATGACAGAAGAGTGCCTGTTGTGCCTGAAATTATGATATTTTTATCTCTGCTTCCATTCGTGTTATCTTGGGATGAACACAAGATAGCATGTCATGAAAAATTGTGTATGTCATCAAAAAAAATTATTTTTCACCTTGTAGTGTGCATCTTGGGAATTACACAGAATGTAAGTAATCAAGTTATTCTCTGTTGCCATCTGGTGCAGACGTCAGGATTAACTTCCAGATATCTCTCATCATGAATATTAATTTTCTGGGGCAGTCTGGTGGGGATTTTGGGAATAACAACACAGCACATGCCATGAAAAGTTATTTCTGTTGCTTTCTCCTTTGTGTTTTATATATAACACTCAATGCAAGTTGTCATGAAATGATTTTGTGTGCTGCCACTAGTGTGCATCTTGAGAGAAACAAGGAGTACATGTCATTAAAAAAATAGTTCTCTGCTGCCATCTCGTGAGTATTTTGAAAACAACACCTAGGTGTAGGTCATCATAAAAATTTATTTTCTGCTGCTATCTGGTGGGAATTTTGGGATTAAAACCCGAGTTCGATTCTTAATGACAATTCATTTTATGGCCCCATCTTGTGTGCATCTTGTGAATTACACCAAAGCGTAAGTAAAAAAGTTATTTCCTGCTGCCATCTGGTGATTTTTTTAGGATTAACACCCAGATCTTTCTCATGATGAGTATTCATTCTCTGCTTGCATCCAGTGAGAATTTTGGGAATAACGCCGCAGTGCGTGTTATGAAAAGATATTTAAGCAGCTATACCGTGTGCATTTTATAAATAACACCCGAGGCCATGTGGTCATAAAATGTTTTTGTCTGTTGCCAATTCGTGTGCATCTTGGGAAAAACAAGGATTGCATGTTATGAAACATTGTTTCTGCTGCCATCTTGTGGGCATATCGAACATAACACCCAGATGTTATCATAAAAGTTTATTTTTTGCTGCTGTCTGGTCTGAATTTTGGGAATAAACAAAATGAATGTCATTGGAATCAAATATTTTTCTCCACTGAAATATAAAATCTTTTTGGAAATTTGATACTGTCCCACAACCAATTGTACTTCTCATAGTTCTAATTTCCTTTTAACCCTATTTAATATCGTTTTAAAGAATTCTTTGTAAAAATGTTTTCATGATTCTGAATCTGGTTCCAGTTCTTTTAATATATCTTTATATCTATATTTCATATACTGGCTACTAGTCAGGAGAAAATCTTGGAAATATCTTCATTACAGTAGCATGTTCAGCCGAAATTACTGAAGTTATAGCGAGCCAAAAGAGGTGCAGCTTTCTAGAAAGCACATTTCGTTGATTGTTTCATCATCTGAATATTCTTTACAATGATGAAGGACTCTTCCGATCTTGTAAACATCTGTATGCACAGTCTTGCTCCATTGTCATTCCATGACCTTGGAGAGGAAGGCTGGATCACAGCTCAGAAGCAAGTGGAATTTAATTTTTAGTGGCTGAGAAACCTTACATCCTGCAGGAGGGAAGCATTTTTGCTATTTTCAGTACTTAAGAATGTGGCAGAAAGGTATGCAGAGTTAGCTCAGTCAGTCCTTTTTTTTTTATGTTTTCATAAGTTTTGTCTCAGAATATTTCTGGAGGAATAATATTTTGAAAAGGCCACTGCTGGGACCAGCTTCCATCACAGCCTCTAATGCTGGGCACCTGGCTATCCTCTTTTGTGGCTTCATCCAGGCACTGATTACTGTTTATATGTTGCAAGGTCAGTTGCCTTTAGGTGGTGGCATTTGAGCATCGTGACCAAACCATTAAGGTTTGCATTGCAGTTCGTGTCTTAGGCCAAGTCTTGATGCTCTATCTCCATAAGCTACTTTCGTACACCCCGAGACATGATATAGAAGAAATTCTGAAATTCACCCATCCACATTTCTATGACTCATCCATCATTATTATCGATAATCTGTCCTGTGCCTCTGGGAAACACACAAGATGTAGCTTTTTTAAACCCATGTCCGGCGTGTGAGCAGGTAACAATCTCCTTTATTCCTCCACACTGCTGAATCTTAAATGAATTTTCTATTTTTTTCTCTTCCTCAAATATTCATTCTAACATCTTATGTTCCAATTTCCTGAAAGTGATCTCTATCTCCTGAAAAAAGGTCTCCTTCTATTGTAGATATACTGACAGGAAGAGTCCGATCAACGTTCCTTCTGCCCATTTTTCTTCAGGGAACAGGATATCAGCAAAAATTGAGCTTCCAAGTGAATCTACCATAGGTCATATCAGAATCTGCCATACACTCATAAGTACCATCTCTGATCACATGAATGGTAGGACATACCACTGTTTTCCTGTCATGTTTGATCCTGGCTAAGAAAGCCTCCTGTCATCCCCCTGTGCACTCACAGTGAGGGTCTACGAGGGTGATCACTTGGCCTTTAGATGCAGCAATTTCTTTTATTTAACTCATTTATTTTTAAAATTAAAACGTTTTTTAAAAAACATTTTAAAAGTAGACGTTACATTAAATATTATTATATAAAAGTACAGCAGCTTCTTTTATTCTAGCTCTGATCAATTTTGAACATTATTCCATTAAAATGACATGAACTGTTACTTTTAATTTTTTCATGTAACTCCCTAGGGCCTTTTCATAAAGTCTCTTTCACTGGCATCATCTACTAGAACAATTTCTTTTAGCATGTGTCTTGGCGAGTGATTAATGACACTATGGACAGTTCACAGAAGTGTGCTCTAAGCCTCATTGTGGCAAAGTACCATCCACAAGATTTCTGGATACACCCTTGTTTTACACCCTTCTAATCTAACATCTGGTAAAGATTTGTTGAGCGCAATTATCTCACTGGCTATATAATTGAACTGATTAATTTTAAACATCTCTTTTAACTTTTCTTGATCCTCTTTACGTATGATGACCTGTTTCCCCATTTCTCCAAGGCCTTCATGAGGCACTTTGACAGGCCCCAGCAGGAAGCTGTCTCTTTTTTTCCCGTCACATTTGTTGCGTTCACTAAAGTAAAGCAACAGGCACATACCCAAGACTACCCCAATCAAGAGGATGGCTAGGACCACCTTGCAACATGCAAATTTTCTCACTGCATTTTAGGTCAAATGAAAAATTAAAGAATATGTATACATAGATGATGAAAAATTTTCCAATCTAGTTTCATCAGAAATCATATTTATAAACCCAAAGTGGTTTTTCAAATAAATTCATGTCCCCAGTCCAAGTGTCCCACATCACTCTAGTATGCATGCGGCAGTGGCGGCGGCAGTGGTGATGATGATGACGGCGGATGCTTCTCAGGACAGGCCCCTGTGATTGTGTGGTATTCCTGACATTGCAGCGTGGGCTCTACTCTCCGGCAGTGGTCACCATGACACCTCTTCAGGCACTGCCTGTGGTTCCCCACTAATGATTTTTGAATTAGGTGTTGCTAAGTCAAGGGGACCCTATAATTAAGCATGAGAAAACAAAATGCCATGATCAATAAATTCACATTTCTCTCAGTCGCTCATATTTTGAAATGCAGCAAGCTTAATAAGAAGAGCATGATTTGGCACAGGAGCAACTATAGACGTTCTGAAAATGACTTATAAGCATCTTTAACATTCTTATACTTTTATATCAATTATGTTTAAAATCCTGATTTAGTTATTAAAAATTATTAAGTAATTTGGGTTAGCCTATGTACACAATTCTGCTAAGTGTTCTACAATAAAAGCTTACGCTTGAAAAACCCTATTTTCCAAAGCCCGGTCAGGAAGGATGTCTCTAACACCTGCGGCTGAACAAAATCCTGGGCCCGAGGGAGGACTGGGGACAGACTGGTTGTCCTTGTGCTGGAGTATTCCTCCCAGGCACATAGTCCGCACAACGTGGATCTAATCCGCGCCTTCTCACCATTAGCTATCGGCCGCTTGGCCTGGAAAAGGCGCAAGGTACGGGTATTAGCGGGTGGGGCCAGTGTGAGGTTGAGGGTGGTGTTGAGAGCCAGTGAGGAGGAGCCAAGGGGTTGGTCCTGGGGCGATTCACCAATCAGTGTAGAGATTGGGTTTGCCTTACTCTAGACATGGTCCTCTGGGTCCACTATGTGACCCCCACGTGAGCATGCGTGGACATCCCACCCCCATATCACACTCATGAGATCTAGTGTGAGCCCACATTGTGTGTGCTCTGCGTTTTCAGAAAGTGGGAAGAAGCTTCTTGAGGCTTCCAGTGGTGCCATTGTGTGAAGCAGTCCTTGTATCTCAGCAGCCCCTGGGACCTGCACCAGGGACCTGGTGAAAAGAGAAAGTGAGGAGAAGTGTCACAAATCCAAATGTCCCAAATCTGGACAGGAATGCCAAGTGTGGGGAGAGATGCTATCTGTCTTCAGATGACACAGCAGAGGACACGGCTCGGTGAGGAAAATTCTTTTTTTCTAAGTCTGTGGTGTAGCATAGTGAGGGTGAGGAGTACTGAACATGCGTGTATCTGTTTTTTTGCTTCATGTTATAGAGGAACTAAAGCTATTTGGTCTATTACTCTACATATAACAGAGAGAATTACTTCTACCTTAATTCCAGCCTGCATCTTCCTCAGGCTAACAGCTCCTTCCACAGATATGCTAATTGTCTGGATAGTTCTGCGTGAAGGAAGGGGTTTGATGATTTTGTAGTCTTCCTTAGGTCCCAGGTTCTGCCTCTTTCTGCGCACTTAAGACGGATTTCAGAAAACTACAAAACTTCCATCTTGTTATGGTGTCAGGAAAATTAATGGCTGGGTTACCGCTAGCTCCTGGAAACTTCTGTAGCTGAGATATCATGGTCTTCCACTGGCAGAAATAAACATTATTTTCGTTTACCCTGTCAGCCTTCTTGATCTATTTCTGTGGTCTTTGGTAGAATTTAGAAGTGCCACGAGTCCTTTTCCTCTCATCTAAGACTGTCATGAAAAAATGCTTGTGAAGCTATAACCTGTGTCGCCGGAAAGGTTCTCATCTTATTCCGCGAGAAAGAATTCCAGGGCAAGATGAACAGCTGGAGGTCTTGTGGGTCCCGTGACCAGATTCTCGCTTAATTCCACAAGAAAGAATCCAAAGGCAAGATGAACAGCAAGCAGGAAAGCATGAGTTTTATTAATGTTAAAGTGCTCACTTGAGGAGGTAGAGTGCAGGCTTAACTTGAGAGAGGAAGAGGGAGGAAGGGGTGGGGAGAGAGAGGAAGAGGGGGAAAGTCTCGTCAAGATGGCTGGTTATGAACTTTTTGTTCTCCCTGGAGGGAGACCTTGGAAAATTGTGGTGCTGACTTGGCCTTATTGTCTCCTCCCAATAGGTGGGGAACTTGGTTTCCTGCCTTTTCTTTCTCATATGATGTTTCCAGAACTGTGTTAGTGTCAGGTGCACAATGGGAGCTGCAGTACTGGCAATGCGGTTGAGATGATAATGATATTATAATTAGCCAAAAGTTTTGCTTTGGCCAAAGATGGCATCTAGGCTGGAAACGGCCATTTTTGGCTTATTACCTCAGGTAGGGCTAAAACGGGGATGTCTGAAGAAAGGAAAAATTTCCAGAGCCATATCCTGGAGGGGGAGGCAATGTCCTTGCACTACCTGTTCAGCTCGTCACTTGGACTTAGCAATTCCTCGTTTTGTTTATTGAAACTTTTCTTCTAGAGATGGTCATTTTTTTCAATGTCTTTTTTTTGTCATTCGACATACAAAGGAAATACCATAAAAATAGAAAGCCTTTGGCTTCTTTAGTTAAGCTGTAAAAAGGTTTATTGCTTTGAGTCGCTATTAAATTCCTGCCATTAATGGTCAGACTGTGGATTCTTTGAATTGAAGAAACTCTCCATCGGAAAACATTTTATAGAACTCTCATGACAAGTGGCCATTTCACAGGTAAGACATCAGGGTGTTCTCTACAATTATTAGTAATTCTGTCTACGTTTTGATCTCTATTTGTGAAACTTTTGCGTTTGTCTGTATAATGTGTGGTAGGATGTTTTTGTCTCTGACTTCTATTACTAGTTTGTACTATTTGATTGGCTTAAAGGAATTAAATGCTGATATAAATTAAGAAAGAAAATAGAAACAAACTCAAATGCATTTCAGGATCATATGATCAGAGACAATATTTGATGTTAAAGCTTGGTTAAGTTTGGTTCGATTACATAGAATGTTTTTGAAAGTTATTAACATAAACTATATATGTTTTAGCTGGGTCTACAAAAATCAGTTTAATTTAGCTGTGTTACAAAGTATATAAAGAAAATAGCTTGATATACAAAGTATCAAGAAAAATCAAGATAACAATTGGGTTTGCAATCTCATAGTTTTATAATAAAATAGATACTAATAAAGATTTTTAGGTAAACTATTTAGCAATAGTTATTTGTACATGTACGTTTAAAAGTTTTTCTAGGTGTCTTTGGTGAGCTGAAACTTTTAAAGTTTTGTTATTTAAATTAAGTGATGGTCATTCATAGTTTTACACCTGCACGAGCAACATCTAAGGGTTCCAATTTTCCTATATCATTGCCAATGTTTGTTATTTTTGGTGTTCTCAATTACAACCATTCTAGTGTGAGTGAAGCTGTATCACATTGTAGTTTTAATTGGCATTTCCATCACGACTGATAATGTTTAACATCTTTTCGCATGTCTGTTGGTCAAATCGTATGTCTTCTCTGGAGAAGGGTGTAATCAAATCACTTGTCCATTTTAAAATTCTCCTGTTTGTCTTTTTGTCAATGACTTTTAAAAGTTCTTTATTCTGGATAACAGACTCTTATGAGAAATATAATGTGCAACTATATTCTTCCATTCTGTAGCCTGTCTTTTCACTTTCTGGGTAGCTTCTTTTGATGCACATAAGGTTTTCATTTTGAGGAAATCCAATTTATCTATTTCTTCTTTAGTTGTTTGTGTTTGGTGTCTGTTCTAAGAAACCATTGGTAAATTTGTGGTCATGAAAATTTATCTCCGTTTTCTTTGAGAGTTTATAATTTTACCTCGTCTATTTAAGCAGTTTATTTATTTTGAATTAATTTTTGCATGTAACGTGAGGTTAGGATCCCATTTCATTTCTCTTCATGTGGATGGCCACTCGCCTGGCTCCATCTTTGAAAAGACCCTTTTTTAGCCATTGTAATGTCTTCCCTTATCAAAAATCAATTGACTGTTGATGGATGGGTTTATTTCTGGGCTTTCCATTCAGTTTCATTGATCTATCTGTATCTCTTTATGCCAGTGTCACAATGTTTTAATCACTGTTGCTTTCTATTAAGAATTAAAATTAGGAAATATGAGCCTCTAACTTTGATTTTCTTTTTGAAGACTGTTGCAGCTCTTTGGGGTCCCTTGAAATTTTACATAAGTGGATCAGCCTCTACATTTTCCCCAAAGACCTCTGAATTTTCATAGGAATCATATCGAATCTGTGCATCAGCTATGTACTATTGCCATCTAAACAGTGTTAATTCTTTCCATTACCATGAGAAGGCTTCAATTTTCAGTGTACGAATCCTGCAGTTTGATTAAATCCATTTCAAAACATTTCAAAACAGTGACATTATTTAAAATGTGATTATTTACTTAAATTCTTCTCAAGATTATTCCTTGCTCACATATGAGTAAAACAGATTGTGGTTTATTGACATTTAGTCCTGTAACTCTGCCAAAATTGTTTACTTGCTCTAATACCTTTTTTTAAAATTTTGTAGGAAGTTCTATATCTAAAATGTTAATGGTTTAGAGGGCTAAGATAAGGGTTGGGGCTGGGATGAAGTTTGGGGCTGAGTTAGGGGTTCAGGTTATGCATTATAGTTTGGTTATGGTTTACGGTTACCGTTTATGGTTATGTGTAGTTTACTGTTTTTCGTGATAGATTACGGATTACATTTAGGGTTTCTAGATATGTCATGTTGGTTATGGTTTATGGATATCATTTATGGGTAATGCATTATGGTTATAGTTTGAGGCAGGACAGGGCAAATTTCCCCGAGTCGGGGGAGACAACCCCTCCCCTGAGAGAAGAGTAGGTTCTTTGGTGGAAAGTGTAGAAAGAATTCAACATGCGTACCATAGTTAGAGTCAACAGGAAAGTTTATTGTAAAAAGGGGAAAAGCAAAGACTAGAAATAGCAAAGACAAAAAGCCAAGACAAGGAAAAAGCTCCATGTATTATGAGGAATTCCAGTTTATATATCATTCTTTATTTCCTGTGAGTTACAGTTTAAAGACTTTATTTATCCGTTTCCTTTGCTCTGGACAAATAGTGAGAAAGGATAAGAGTATGTAGTGTGAAAAGCCTGCTGGCAGTTCCCAGCCATTAATCCACAGGTTATCTATGTTTTAGACACAGGGAATGAATGATTTTATTTTGTGTTGGGCAGACACTTAAAGGCTCTGTTTTTCCTGTTTCCCCTTTACAGGTGTGGGAAATGGGTTGTTAGCAATTCCAGCAGAAGTCTTCCTTTGTTCTGCAGGTACCTTCATGGCCTGACCACAGAGCTGATGAGCATATTGTAGTCTCTGAATGTAGCTCGATTTAACATTTTAATTCTCTTGCCACTTCCCTACATTAGTTTAGCATTATGGTTAGGGTTTTTGTTATTTACAGTGATGGCTACAGAGGAGAAAAAAATGGAGTTGAGCTCCAGGGGTGTGTGGGTGGTAGCAGAAGTCAATGAGGAGAAAGGATGGGGTGGACCTGCAAGGAAATGCAGAGCACAGCCTTCAAATATCCTATCAAAAGGGCTTAGGCTAAACCTGGCAGTGGTTTGGATCAGTCCGCCTGTGGGAGGTGAGGACCTGGGAGTGCATGGAGGTGCTGAGATTCAATGGGGAGGAGCCAAGGGGCGGGTCCTGGGTCGATCCGCCAATCAGTGCGGACTTATTTAGCACAGGGCCAGCCTGCACTAGTGTCTGGTCTTCAGGCTGTGTGCATTTAAGGTTGGGTTACTCAGGTCACAGACCCCCATGGAACCCTCGCATTTCTGCTTGACCCAGCGGAAACCCACGTAGAGCAGGTGGCTTCTCGGGCACGCAGACAGGGCTTCACCTTTTCAGGAATCCCACAAAGCTTCTCGAGGTGGCTCCACTGTGCTGAGGCAGTTGCTGTACTTCTGCAGCCCTCGGAGCTGCTCCTTGGACAGACATGGAGAGAAAAGGTGAGGAGAAGCTTTGTGTCCCAGGATTGCTGAGGGGTGACAATAGGGGGTGTCAGTCTTTAGAGGACCCAGGAGAGGGACCAGCTTGGTGTGGAAAATTCTTCTTTTTTTATTTTAATTTCGTGGTGTCAGGTAGTGAGGGTGAAGGGTACTGAATGTAAGTGTGTCTATTTTTTGCTTCATAGTACAGAGGAATTAAAGATATTAGAGCGTATTGGTCTAAATGTAATGGGAATTGCTTCTACCTTAATTCTAGCCTGCCTTTCCCCCAGGCTAACAGCTCCTTCCATTGATATGCTAATCGTGTTGAGTCCTGTGTGAACAAAGAGATTTGGAGGTTTTGCGCTCTTCCTTAAACCTTTAGAGGGAAAGGAGATTAACTTTGTCCTAATGTAAAGCTGGTTCTTGCAGAATGGGAACGAGGAAAACCCGAAAAAAAATCTGCGAAACGGAGTGTTGTAGGGGGTTTGTGAGGTGACATCTTGGGAGAGGAAATTTTATAGACAGTTAAGTTGAATGAGATTGGAATAAATTTCACCAAGGAAAAATGTAAATATCAAGAGAAAACTTTTGTAGAAGCAGAGTTGAGTTATTCTTTCTTTAGAAGGACAAAGTTTTCATGCATCCTTCTGCTCCAGATAAAATATTATGAAAAGTTTTCTGCCTAGAAATCAAAGACTGCTTTCTTAAAATAGTTTTTCGTCTTAATCAAGTGCTCGATGACTTAAGAGATAATTTCCTCCATCCTAAGAACCTAAGTTTTGCTTTGTCACTTCGGTTAAGTGAATAATTTAATACTGTTTTAGAATAATATGCTAAAGAAGAAAATGAAGGTCTAGAGTGTTTTTGAAAGCACAAACTGCTTCTGTGGCTCCAAGGCTCCCTCGCCAAGGACAAATACAAATCGTAAATGCCTTTTCACAAAAATTAAGAGGAAACATTAGCTATGTTCACAGGTAAACTTAATTTATTTCACCTGCCGGAAGTAGTTTAGCTTCAACTCTTCTTTTAGATAATCTTATCCTTCTTGTGGCAGTCATTTTAAAATGAAGGTGTGGGAGTTCAGAATAGGTCCCCCAGAGATGTTTACATGAAGTACCCCTTGATAGAAATGGCTGCTAGGCTCTTTTTTAAAATTTGAGCCCAGGTAAGCACCAGGAACCCTTCTTATTAGGCGATTTTTTTTTCAATGTTTACGTGGACAATTCGCCTTCAGGTCGCTCCTCCCATATTTGCCAGTGCCCCTTATGCCCTCACATACTGGCCTTGTACTGGAATGGAGAAACTGCCTCCAAGTCTCCACTCCCCCATCCCCCAGGCACCCCGTCTTCCCCTAACACACATGCTAGAACTGGGTTAGAGAAATCGCCTGCAGGTCTCCACTGGCCCCTACGCAAGTGGGAGGGAAAAAAGGTTCTATGGAAATTAACCTCACAAGGTGATCGGATCACAGATTACTACGTGGACAGGCCCTAGTCGATAGTCACAACGCCACACCAACCCTTTCTTTAGTAAAACGTTTAAGAAAGTCCCGACCGTTGGTGTCCTGCAACTACGTAAACAGAGCTTTCAAATAACAGTAAAACCCCTTGAAGGGGTTATTCACCCTCGAAGAACACACAATCTGTGAGCTATTCTGTATCCATCCTGCCACATTTTCCCCGTCCACCTCAGGGTATTTAATGGAAAATCTGGGCATTATTCAGGGGCTGCGTGGGAGTTCTGAGGCCTGTCATGCTTCATGGAGCCACCCCTCTTGCAACGTGGTCCTCCAGTGCCATCAGCAACCCCAGAATAAAGATGGGAGTAGTCTGGAAAGCACGCTACATCCGAAGGATTGTGATTAGTAAGGACAAAGTTATTAATCGTTCGTTCCAGGGAAACTTTGTATGGCAGGGTACTTTTCAAGCTATGTGTGAAGCCAGGGGGACAATCTATTGTTAAGCTACAGTGCACGGAAAAGCGGAGCCTGGGATGCTGTGTGTCCTCTACTGCAGGGTCCCAACCGGGCCCTTCTTCACTAGGACTGAATAGGGGTTTGGGGACAAGGGTCGGCTTTCAAAGGACCCAGCAGAGATACGGCTCGATATGGAGAGTTCTTTCTTTTCTTATTTTCGTATTTGGTGTAAGATAGGTAAGGAGTAAACATAGGTTTATCAATTTCTTGTTTCGTATTCTAGAAGAACTAAGGTATTCTGAGTCTTGCACATATTATGGGGGAGTTGCTTCTATCTTAATTTCCCCTTGCCGTTCCCCCTTGCTGACAGCCGTCATAGGCATGCTAATTGCTGTAAAATTGGTGCCTATTTCTGGGTGGAGCAAACACTGAGATTTGAATATTTCCTGCTCTTACCTGGATTCCACCTCTTTTCATACCCCCGATCAAAGATGTTTAGACTCGAACGCCAGGTGAAGTTGAATTTGAGGAAACTAGCGAGCACGTTTCTTCTATCACCAGGTGGGTTAAGGGTCGGGATCCCACTAGCTCCTGTGAACTGCTGCAGCCGAGAGATCACGAGCGTCTGTTGGCAGAGATCAGTAGTATTTTTATTTTCCCTGTCAGTCTTTGATCTATTTCTGCAGGGTCTGGGAGAATTTAGAAGTGCTGCCAGTCTGTTCGTACATTCAGATTGGTGTGAAAAAATATTTGTGAAGCTAACGTCTTGGACTCAAGGTCTCTCTCCCTCTCTCCCTCTCTCCCTCTCTCCTCTCTCTTTTTAACTGATTTCCCAGAGATGGTATTTTCTTTCTCTCTTTTGTGTTATTATTACTGGAGAATGGGGTCCTCTCCCGGCACGTTGTCCAGGTTCTTGATGTCTCGAACAAAGAATTGAGTAAGACACCGAAATACATTAGAAAAGTTTTCTTAGGAAGGAAAGTCCACATCCAGACGTGGAAGCGGGCCTGAGCAAGAGAAGCGTGGTAGCCAAGTAGCCAAGCCTTCAGGGTTTTTATCCCTTTTGCTGTGTTTGGTTACTTAGACTGGGCTTCCTTGATTGACAAGGAAGATTGACAGCACCCAGTGAGTCATCATTTTGCGTTCTGAACATGTTTGTTCCCAGAATTCAGTCTGTTATAATATGAATGAACTTCCAGGCATATGCAGCATATTATGATGGTATAATGAGACCTAGGTGAGTGAAGGGCATTGGGGTCTTCATTGCCCATGTGCTAGTCACTGGCTTAAACTGGTACCTAATTCTCTGCCTACTGGTTTCTTTGTGTGAGTTAAAAAAAATGCCTTCTGGCTTGCTTAATTGTGGGCGGATTAGGGTGGACCCCGTCTAGGATAGGATGACCTCCGTGTCTTTGCGGGCAGACCCGAAACCCCCTAACTGTCCTGCTTACCTCTTTTCTAAGAGCCACGAACCGCCTTATTAGTATGGATGTTGAGGGACAGAGGTCTCTCCTTCTGTATGTGCTTCCTGCTTACAATGGCCCTAGTCCCTGACCACAGGGTGCCTTAGGCTTTTGCCACCCCGTTCTTTTGCCGCCATCCAGCCAGGGTGCCCCTGGATGCCCCCGGGCGCTGCTCGCTCGCTGCCTCAGGCACCCGGGCAGAGGACCGAGCCCAAGGGCTACAGGAACGTCCGTGCGCCCCGCGCCACCGCCCGCCTCCACCTGCTCTCCCGCAGCCAGCCGTGGGCTGTTACCTCCCTCCGCTCCCGGCCCTTCCCTGCCTGGGCTCCGAGGGGCTGAGCCCCAAGGGCAGAGGGCGCTGGGTCGAGGGCGAGGTCTGGTGGGGAAGCACTGCCTGGCGGTGTGGCCAGTGTCTCCACATGATAGTTGGAGACAGGGATAGGGCTAAACTTACGGCGTGAAGCAAAGCGAGGCTGGAAGTGGGCAGGAGCCGAGCGAGACGTAACAGAGCCGCCCCGCCTAAGTGCCATAGGTGGCCGAGAAGACGGCAGGCAGCGCCGAGTGAGACTCCTACGGCGGCAACGAGCAATGCTGACTTCCGGCGATTAGCGGTCGCAGTGGGGAGCCTTGTGATGAGGGCAGATGCCGGTGGTCGGCCTCTTGCGGGGGAAACCGGCGGACGCCGGCATGGCGGGGAGCCGGCGAGACCGAAGTCGCGGCGGTCGCGCTGGGACCAGGAAGTCTGGCGCCTTGCGCTGAGAGCTGGCGGGGAGCCCTCTGCCGGCGGCGGGTCTCGCCCGGCGTCCCCTCTGGAGCCCGCTCCGTTACAGCAGCCGCCGGTAGCGGGGAGGCGTTCGACTAACCTGCGCACTTGTTGACAGGCGGGGGAGGCGGGGACAGAGGCGGGAGACGAGGGCAGAGGTAAGGGGAGTGATGGGCCGGGATGTGGAGAGGGGACCCGGCTGAGGCGGGAGGGACAGGGGAAGGGCGGGGTGCAGAGCTAAGTAGCAAGACTTAGCTCTGGACTCTCACTTGAATGGTGGGCAGAGCCCTTAAGGCAGGGAACACTCTTCTCGGCTGCCATCTCATCTCGCGAGCATTTGGGGAACAGCACCAGAGTTTAGGTCCTGAGACGCGATTCATTATCCTCTGCTGCCCTCTCGTGGGCATTTTGGGAATAACACCTGAACGTCGGTAGTCCAGTGTAGGTCCTTATGAATATTCATTCTCTGCTGCCATCTGGTGGGAAGTTTGGGAATAACATGACAGCAGTGCTCATAAAGTTATTTCCGCTGCGCTTTCATGTTCATTTTGAAAAGAACCCACAGGGCATGTCATTATGAAGGGTTTTTCCTCCGGTGCCATCTCATAGGTGTTTTGTAAATAACACACAAGTGTACCGATCATTAAAATTTATTTCCTGCTGCCATCTGGTGGCCATTACGGAAACGACACCAGGGTGCAGGAAATAGAACAAAGTTACTTTGCTGCCATTTGGTGGACATTTCGGTAATAAAACGGCCGCGTGCCCCGCTGCCTCTCCAGCCCTCACCTGCTCTCCTGCAGCCGGCCCTGGGCTGTTACGTCCGTCCACTCAGGGCCCGACCCTTCCTGGGCTCCGAGGGGCCGAGCCCAAGGGCAGAGGGCAATGGGCGGAGAGCGAGGGATCCGGGTGAAGTGCTGTCTGCTGCCGTGGCCGGTGTCCGAGAAATTTCTTACTTACGGCAAATGCACAGACTTCCCAGGCCCTGGGGCTTTGTAGGGAATGTTCAATCTTCTCCGTGTCGTTGGGTACAGACGTTTGACAAGCACTCTGGGTTCCGTGGAGCTCCTTGGGGTGGCTCCATGTCCTGAGGGTCTTTGGTCAGATCTGGAGGAGTTTGGGCAGCGTAAAGCATCAGAAGCCGCTGTCCCCACCATCCTGACTTTTTTCTCGGGGTCAGGTGCAGAGTATTTCAAGACCATTGTATGGAAAGGGAGCGGGGGAGTGGGGCAGCGGCAGAGGACGCTGCTTAAGAGCACCTGCTCTGGTCTTCAATTGCCCCGTTTACCAACCCAGCTCCTCCCCGCACCACTTGTGCCCAATTGCCTCATTCTCACCGGCGGTTGCAGGAGGACCCGGGTTTGAACACGCAGCAGTTTCTACCCTGCCTCTTAGTACCTCAGCTTCTCAGTTACCTGTGGATGGTCCTAACGATATTCACCTCCGAGGGTTTCGGTGTAGATACAAAGTCATTTCATGTAAGTGTCAGCCCTTATTTTTTCCGAGGTCCTTAGGTTCAGAAGTTGCAGTGGGATTTAGGGGGCAGGGACAGAGGGAGGGGGCCTGAGCCCTTTCATGCGTCCCGCAGCCGCAGCAGTTCACCCCCGTGGAACGCGACGGCCCTGAGAGATGCCTGGCCAATGCTGGGGGCTGGGGACCGGTCAAAGGTGAGCCCGGGACTCCACATCTCTCCCTCGCCTGCCCCGTAATCCGCCGGGGTGGTCCGAGGGCAGCAAATAGGCCCCGGAGCTGCGCGCAGCTTCAGGCCCCTCCGGCCCTCCATGCCCCTGCCCGCTGTCACAGAATACAGCGCTGGCCACCAGGCGCCGACGTGGCCGAAACAGACACAGCCGTCTGCAGGCCTTTGCAGGAATCCATGAGCCGACTGGACACGCGGTCGTGACCTTGGAGAGGGAGCATTGTCCCTCTGTGCCCTCCCCGCCTTCAGATGTGGCTGGGGGCGAGGTTGGTGCTCCTGGGGTCTCAGGCCTGTGAGGCCCCAGCCCCTCCTGCTCCCCCAGGCATCGCATGCTGGGAGGGGCTGTGAGTTTTGTAAAGAAACATATTTGCCCTTGGGGTCCCTCAGCTTCTGACTGCAGAGCAGGGGCGGAGCGGGGAGATGTGAGAACTGAGAAGGAGGGGCTGGCGTTGGCACCCGTGTGCATTTCTGGGCATGTCTGTGATTGGGGGACAGGTTGGGGTTCAGGCTTAAGGAAAGCTCCCATACTCTAAAGCAGCGTGAGGGGGGAACTGTGGGGTGGTAGTGAGCAGCCTGTGGGGTCAGCGTAGAGATTCTGCACAGGAAGTCTCTGGTGGTATGGTAGACAGGGGTTTCTCAGAGCATGGTCCGCTGCCTGGGGGGACCCTGAGGCTGCTGTTGGTACATCAGGGCTGGCCGGGTGCCGACTCCTGTATAGTGACCTGAGACCTCTGGGTTCTGAGATGGGGTGTCTGAGGTCTTGGTTCAAAGACGGGGTCTCTGGGTACTGAGCAGCAGCTAGGACAGAATACGGGGAGACGGGGGCCCAGCCGGGGTCTCGGGCCTCTTGGATGAGAAAGGACCAGGTCGCATTGTGGCTCTGGAAGCCCCTATGTCCACACTCTGATTCTGTCACTTATTAGGCGTGTGATCTCCTCTCTGAGACTTAGTTTACTTATTTTTGAATGAGCATCCACGGACCCCCCACGACCATTGCAGGTAGAAATGTGACTGCGGATAGGTGACTGCTCTAGTCCACAAGTTTCTTTTCAAACTGAGAAAGCGGGAAGGAGCAGAGTCCTAGGGAAGGAGCCCCGGGGCCTCTTGATGAGCTGGGACTCTGTCTCATTGTGGCTCTGGGACGTGCTATGTCCACCCCCCGGGAAGGTGGATGTGCTTGGAACCGCCAGCCTTCCCTAAAGACCTGGGGGCAACAAAGCCTTTTTTTCTAAAAATCCACCATATATATATGTGCATATATATTCATATATCTGCATATATATATAAGGGAGCTCTGGCATTCCCACTCAGTTCACATCCATTTTGAGCCAGAAGTGCAGACTTTTGAGAAATTGCTCACTTGCGGCAAATACACAGGCTTGTCAGACCCTGGGCTTTGTGGGCAATGTTCAGTCCTCTGCGGGTAGTGAGTACATACGTTTGACAAGCTCTCAGGGTCCCATTGAGCTCCTTGGGACAGAAAATGGGTCTAATTCCTCTCTGGATCCTCCTGCAGACTTCAGGGCCACCCACAGACAGTGTGCCCAGCGATGCTTTGGACCGCCCTTCCATCGTCCCATGTGCCCCTCCATCCTTGTCGAGGAGGAAGCCAAAATGGCATCCTTCGCCTGGTAGAAAGAGGTCAGTTTGGCAAACTTCAGACACCTGTTGGGCTGTATGTGACTCTGTCACTGATTAGCTGTGTGATCACGTGTATGAGACTCAGTTTTCTGAATTTTGAATGAGTGTACAGGAAGCATGACGAGCAGCCCAGGCAGAAAGGTGAAGGAGAGGGAGGTGTCTGCTCCAGTCCAGAGGTCTGATATCAAATTGAAAAAGCAGGAAGGAACAGAGGCTTCAGGAAGGAGCTCCTGGGCCTCTTGGATTGGAGAGGACCAGGTAGACTTGTGACTTTGGAAGCCCCTTGTCCACACTCTGATTCTGTCACTTATTAGCCATTTGATCCCCTCTGTGAGACTTAGTTTTCTTAAGTTTGAGTGAGTATCCACAGACCCCCAAGACCACCCCAGGGAGAAAAGTGACCGGGGATAAGCCTCTGCTCTAGTCCAGAATATTTTTTTAAATTGAGAAAGCAGGAAGGAGCAGTGGTTTGGGCGACAAGAGGAGTAGGAGGAGGGGCCAGTTGGCGGGGATTCGGGGAGGGGACCCGGGTGAGGCCGGAGGGACAGGGGAGGGGCCAGGGGCCGTGGCTTGGGCTGGGAAGACATATGTAAAGGACGGGAGCGATTTCAGAGAGAGCTAAGTATTAAGGGTCTGGACTCTCATTGGAATGGTGGGCAGAGCCCTTAAGGCAGGGGGACACTCCCCTCGGCTGCCATCTCATCTCGCGTGCATTTGGGGAAGAGCACCAGAGTTTAGGTCCTGAGACGTGGTTCGGTATCCTCTGTTGCCCTCTCGTGGGCACTTTGGGAATAACACCTGAACGTCCGTCGTCAAGTGCAGGTCATTATGAATCTGCATTCTCTGCTGCCATCTTGTGGGAAGTTTGGGAATAACATGACAGTGGTGCTCATAAAGTCATTTCTGCCGCTTTTTCATGTTCATTTTGAAAATAACACCCAGGGCATGTCATTATGAAAAGTTTCTCTCTGCTGCCCTCTCGTGGGTATTTTGAAAATAACACCCAAGTATAATGTCGGGATGCACACAAGATGGGTGCAGAAAACCAATTTGTATCTGAGCTACACTCAGATTTTATTCCCCAAATTCACACCAGATAGCAGCAGAAAATAAATTTATGATGAAATATATCTGGGTGTTATTTTGAATGTGCCCACAAGATGGCAGCAGAAACAATGTTTCAAGACACGCAGTCTTTGTTTTTAACAAGAGGCGCACGAATTGACAACAGACAAAAACATTTTATGATGACATGCCCCTGGGTGTTTTTAATGAAATGCGCATGGGATAACACGTAAATATTTTTTCATGACGTGCACTGTGGCGTTATTCCCAAAATTCCCGCTGGATGGAAGCAGTGAATGAATATTCATGATGACAACCACTCAAGTGTTATTCCTAGAAATCCCACCAGATGGCAGCAGAAATTAAATATTTAGGATGTCATACACCTAGGTGTTAATTTTTAAATGTCCACGAGATGGCAGCAGAATATAAGTATTCATGATGACGTACACACGGGTGTCTTCCGAAAATGCACACAAGACAGAAGCAGAGAATAACTTTTTCTGACGTACACTCTGCTGTTATCCCTAAAATCCCAATAAGATTTCAGCAGAGAATAACTTTCCATGACATGTATGCATTTTTACTCCAAAGATTCACACGAGATGGAAGCAGAGAAGAAACACGAGTGTTATTCTGGAGAAGCCAACAAAATGATACTAGCTAACAACTTTTTATGACATACACTCAGAAGTTTTTTTCCCCCGGATCTTATGTTTGAGCTGCATACAAGATAACAGCAAAGAATGCCTTTTCATGATGACATATACTTGAGTGTTATTCCTAGAATGCATAACAGATGGCAGAAGAGAATAATTTCTTGTTACATGCATTCTGGTGTTATTCTCAAGATGCACGTGAGATGAAGGCAAACAGTAAATATTCACGATTACCTACACTCAGGTGCTATTCCCGAGATGCCTGACAAGGCAGCAAAGAATGAATTTTCATCCCAGAACTGGGGTGTTATTCAAGAGATGGCCACGAGAGGGCAGCAGAGACTAACTTAACAATGACACACACTAGGCTGATATTACCAAAATGTCCACTAGATGGCAGCAGAGATTAACTTCACGATGGCTCTACTCTCCAGCAGTGGTCCACCATGACACCTCTTCAGGCACCGCCTGTGGTTCCCCACTAATGATGTTTGAATTAGGTGTTGCTAAGTCAAGGAGACCCTATAATTAAGCATAAGAGAAAACAAGATGCCATGATAAATGAATTCACATTTCTCCCAGTTGCTCATATTTTGAGATGCAGCGAGCTTAATTAGAAGAGCATGATTTGGCATCGGAGCAACTATAGACGTTCTGAGAATGACTTATAAGCATCTTTGACATTCTTATACTTCTATATCAATTATGTTTAAAAGCTTGATTTAGTTATTAAAAATTATGAAGTAATTTGGGTTAACCTATGTACACAATTCTGGTAAGTGTTCTACTATAAAAGCTTACGCTTGAAAAACCCTATTTGCCAAAGCCCGGTCAGGAAGGATGTCTCTAACACCTGCGGCTGAACAAACTCCTCCGTCGGGGAGGTCTGGGGACAGACTGGTTGTTCTTGTGCCGAAGTATTCCTCCCAGGCACGCAGCCCACACAACGTGGGTCTAATCTGCGCCTTCTCGCCATTAGCTATCGGCCGCTTGGCCTTGAAAAGGCTCAAGGTCCGGGTATTGGAGGGTGGGGCCAGTGAGGTTGAGGGTGGTGTTGAGAGCCGGTGAGGAGGAGCCAAGGGGTTGGTCCTGGGGCGATTCACCAATCAGTGTAGAGTCGGGTTGGCCTTACTCTAGACATGGTCCTCTGGATACTCGGGGCGTAGTCTCCATCCCGTGTGGACCACCATGCGACCCCCACGTGAGCATTCGTGGACACCCCACCCCCATATCGCACTCATGTGATCTAGTGTGAGCCCACATCGTGTATGCTCTGCCTTTTCAGAAAGCCGGAAGAAGCTTCTTGAGGCTTCCAGCGACGCCATCTTGTGAGGCAGTCCTCGTATCTCAGCAGCCCCTGGGAGCCGCACCAGGTGAACAGAGAAAGTGAGGAGAAGTGTCCCAAATCCAAAGGTCCCAAATCTGGACAGGAGTGAGTGCCAAGTGTGGGGAGAGGTGCTGTCTGTCTTCAGATGACAAAGCAGAGGACACGGCTCGGTGAGGAAAATTCTTTTTTTTTTTAATTCTGTGGTGTAGCATAGTGAGGGTGAGGAGTAATGAACATGCATGTATCTGTTTTTTGGCTTCATGTTATAGAGGAACTAAAGCTCTATGGTCTATTAGTCTACATATAACAGAGGGAATTCCTTCTACCTTAATTCCAGCCTGCATCTTCCCCAGGCTAACAGCTCCTTCTATGCCAATTGTCTGGAGTAGTTCTGCGTGAAGGAAGAGGTTTGATGATTTCGTAGTCTTCCTTAGGTCCCAGGTTCTGCCTCTTTCTGAGCACTTAAGATGGATTTCAGAACACTACAAAACTTCCATCTTTTTATGGTGGCAGGAAAAGTAATGGCTGGGTTACCGCTAGCTCCTGGAAACTTCTGCAGCTGAGAGATCATGGTCTTCCACTGGGAGAAATAAACGTTATTTTCGTTTACCCTGTCAGCCTTCTGTATCTATTTCTGTGATCTTTGGTAGAATTTAGAATCGCTGCGAGTCCTTTTCCTCTCATCTATACTTAGATTGTTATGAAAAAATATTTGTGAAGCTATAACCTGTGTCCGTGGAAAGGTTCTCGTCTTATTCTGCGAGAAAGAATTCCAGGGTGAGATGAACAGTTGGAGTTCTTGTGTGTCCAATGAGCAGATTCTTGCTTAATTCCACAAGAAAGAATCCAAAGGCAAGATGAACAGCAAGCGGGAAAGCACAAGTTTTATTCATGTTAAAGTACTCACTTGAGGAGGTGGAGTGCAGGCTTCACCTTGAGAGAGGAAAAGGGAGGAAAGGGTGAGGAGAGAGAGGGAGAGGGACAAAGTCCCGCCAAGATGGCTGGTTATGAACTTTTTGTTCTCCCTGGAGGATGCCACTTGGCCTTGTTGTCTCCTCCCAGTAGATGGGGAACTTTGTTTTCTGCCTTTTCTTTTTCATAGGATGTTTCTGGAATTGTGTTAGTGTCAGGTGCACAATGGGAGCTGAAGTATGTGCAATGCGGATGAGATTATAATGATATTAGAAGTAGCCGAAAATTTTGCTTTGGCCAAAGATGGCATCTAGTCTGGAAAAGACCGGTTTAGGCTTATCACCTCAGCTAGGGCTAAAACGGGGAGGTCTGAAGAAAGGAAAATTTTCCAGAGTCATATCCTGGAGGGGGAGGCAATGTCCCTGCACTACCTGTTCAGCCCCTCACCCAGACTTAGCGACTCCTCATTTTGTTTATTGAAGTTTTTTTTCTAGAGATGGTCACTTTTTTCGGTGTCTTTTTTTTGTCATTTGTCATAAAAATAGAAAGCCTTTGGCTTCTTTAGTTAAGCTGTCAAAAGGCTTATTGCTTTGAGTCGCTATTAAAATCTTACCATTAATGGTCAGACTGTGGATTCTTTGAATTGGAGAAACTCTCCATCGGAAAACGTTTTATAGAACTCTCATGACAAGCGGCCATTTCACTGGTAAGACATCAGGGTGTTCTCTGCGATCACTAGTAATTCTGTCTATGTTTTGATCTCTATTTGTGAAACTTTTGCGTTTGTCTGTATAACGTGTGGCAGGATGTTTTTGTCTCCGACTGCTATTACTAGTTTGTAATATTTGATTGGCTTAAAGGAATTCAATGCTGATGTAAATTAAGAGAGAAAATAGAAACAAACTCAAATGCATTTCAGGATCATGTGATCAGAGACGATATTTGATGTTAAAGCTGGCTTAAGTTTGGTTGGATTGCATAGACATGTTTTTGAAGGTTATTAATATAAACTATATATGTTTTAGCTGGGTATAAAAAATAAGTTTAATTTAGCTGTGTTACAAAGTATATAAAGAAAATAGCTTGATATAGAAAGTATCAAGAAAAATCAAGATAACAATTGGATTTGCAATCTCATAGCTTTATCTAATAAATAAAATAGATACTAATAATGATTTTTAGGTCAACTATTTAGCAACAATTATTTGTACATGTGCATTGTTAAGTTTTCTAGGTATCTTTGGTGAGCTGAAACTTTCAAGGTTTTGTTATTTAAATTAAGTGATGGTCAATCATAGTTTTACACCCTCAGGAGCAATATCTAAGGATTCCAATTTTTCTATATCATTGCCAGTGTTTGTTATTTTTGGCATTCTCAATTACAACCATTGTAGTGTGAGTGAAGCTGTATCACATTGTAGTTTTAATTGGCATTTCCATCACGACTGAGCATGTTTAACATCTTTTCGTGTGTCTGTTGGTCAAATCGTAGGTCTTCTCTGGAGAAGGGAGTAATCAAATCCCTTGTGCATTTTAAAATTGTCCCGTTTGTCTTTTTGTCAATAACTTTTAAAAGTTCTTTCTTCTGGATAACAGACTCTTATCAGAGATATAATGTGTAACTATTTTCTTCCATTCTGTAGCCTGTCTTTTCACTTTCTGAGTAGCTTCTTTTGATGCACATAAGGTTTTTCATTTTGAGCAAATTGAATTTAATTATTTCTTCTTTAGTTGTTTCCGTTTGGTGTCCGTTCTAAGAAACCATTGGTAAATTCGAGGTCATGAAAATTTATCTCTGTTTTCTTTGAGAGTTTATTATTTTACTTCGTCTATTTAAGCCGTTTATTTACTTTGAATTAATTTTTGCATGCGACATGAGGTTAGGATCCCATTTCATTTCTCTTCATGTGGATGACCACTCACCTGGCTCCATTTTTGAAAAGACCCATTTTTAGCCATTTTATCAAAAATCAATGGTCTGTCGATGGATGGGTTTATTTCTGGGCTTTTCATTCAGTTTCATTGATCTATCTGTATCTCTTTATGCCAGTATCACAATGTTTTAATCACTGTCGCTTTCTATTAAGAATTAAAATTGGGAAGTACATGCCTCTAACTTGGATATTCTTTTTGAAGACTATTGCAGCTCTTTGGCATCCCTTGAAATTTTATATAAGTGGATCAGCCTGTACATTTTCCCCAAAGACTTCTGTGAATTTTCATAGGAATCACATCAAATCTGTGCATCAGCTATGTACTATTGCCATCTAAATAGTGTTAATTCTTTCCATCACCATGAGATGTTTCGATTTTCAGTGTACAAATCCGGCAGTTTGACTAAATCCATTTCAAAACATTTATTAACATTGAAATGATTTAAAATGTGATTATTTACTTAAATTCTTCTCAGGATTATTCCTTGCTCTCATACGAGTAAAACAGATTGTTTATTGATATTTAGTCCCGTAACTCTGCCAAAATCGTTTACTTGCTCTAATGCCTTTTTTTTTTTTTTGATTCTGTAGGAAGTTCTATATCTAAAATGTTTATGATTTAGAGGGCTAAGATAAGGGTTGGGGCTGGGATGAACTTTGGGGCTGAGTTAGGGGTTCAGGTTATGGATTATAATTTGGTTATGGTTTATGGTTACTGTTTATGGTTATGTGTAGTTTACTGTTTTTGAAGATAGATTATGGATTACGTTTAGGGTTTCTGGTTATGTTTATGTCGGTTATGGTTTACGGTTATCATTTATGAGTCATGCGTTATGGTTATAGTTTGAAGCAGGACAGGACAAATTTCCCCGAGTGCAGAGAGACAACCCCTCCCCAGAGAGAAGAGTAGGTTCTTTGGTGGAAAGTGTAGAAAGAATTCAACATGCCCGCCATAGTGAGAGTCAAAAGCAAAGTTTATTGTAGAAAGGGGAAAAGCAAAGACTAGAAATAGCGAAGACAAAAAGCCAAGACAAGGAAAAAGCCCCGTGTATTGTGGGGAAGTCCAGTTTATATTTCATTCTTTTGTTCCTGTGAGTTACATTTTAAATACTTTGTTTACCCATTTCCTTTGCCATGGACAAACATTGAGAAAGGATAAGAGTATGTAGCGTGAAAAGCCTGTGGTCAGTTCCCAGCCATTAATCCACAGGTTGTCTATGGTTTTAGACACAGGGAATGAATGATTTTATTTTGTGTAGGGCAGACACTTAAAGGCTCTGTTTTTCCTGTTTCCCCTTTACAGGTGTGGAAAATGGGTTGTTAGCAATTCCAGCAGAAATCTTCCTTTGCTCTGCAGGTACCTTCATGGCCTGACCACAGAGCTGATGAGTCTCTGAATGTAGTCTCTGAATGTAGCTCGATTTAACATTTTAATTCTCTTGTCACTTCCCTACGTTAGTTTAGCATTATGGTTTGGGTTTTTGTTGTGATTTATAGTGATGACTACAGAGGAGAAAAAATGGGGTTGAGCTCCAGGGCGTGTGGGTGGAAGCAGAGGTCAATGAGGAGAAAGGATGAGGTGGACCTGCAGGGAAATGCACAGCACACCTTCAAATATCCGATCAAAAGCGCTTAGGCTAAACCAGGCAGTGGTTTGGATCAGTCCGCCAGTGTGAGGTGAGGGCCTGGGGTGCATTGAGGTACTGAGAGACAATGGGGAGGAGCCAAGGGACGGGTCCTGGGTGGATCTGCCAATCAGTGCGGACTCATTTAGCGCAGGGCCAGCCTGCACTAGTGTCTGGTCTTCCAGCTGTGTGCATTTATGGTGGGTCACTCAGATCAAGAGACCTTCACGGAACCCTCACGTTTCTGCTTGACCCAGCGTAAACCCACGTAGAGCAGGTGGCTTCTCGTGCACGCAGACACGGCTTCACCTTTTCAGGAATCCCACAAAGCTTCTGGAGGCTTCTGGCGGCTCCACTGTGCTGAGGCAGTTCCTGTACTTCTGCAGACCCTCGGAGCTGCTCCTTGGACAGACACGGCGAGAAAAGGTGAGGAGAAGCTTTATGTCCCAGGAGTGCTGAGGGGTGACGATACGGGGTGTCAGTCTTTAGAGGACTCGGGAGAGGAACCAGCTCGGTGTGGAAAATTCTTCTTTGTTTATTTTAATTTCGTGGTGTCAGGTAGTGAGGATAAAGAGTACTGAATGTAAGTGTGTCTATTTTTTGTACTTCATAGTACAGAGGAATTAAAGATATTAGAGTGTATTGGTCTAAATGCAATGGGAATTGCTTCTACCTTAATTCTAGCCTGCCTTTCCCCCAGGCTAACAGCTCCTCCCCTAGATATGCTAATCGAGTTGAGTCCTGTGTGAACAAAGAGATTTGGAGGTTTCGCGCTCTTCCTTAAACCTTTAGAGGGAAAGGAGATTAACTTTGTCCTAATGTAAGGCTGGTTCTTGCAGAATGGGAACGAGGAAAACCGTAAAAAAAATCTGTGAAAAGAAGTATTGTAGGGGGTTTGTGAGGTGACATCTTGGGAGAGGAAATGTTATAGACAGTTAAGTTGAATGAGATTGGAATAAATTTCACCAAGGAAAAATGTAAATATCAAAAGAAAACTTTTGTAGAAGCAGAGTTGAGTTATTCTTTCTTTAGAAGGACAAAGTTTTCCCGCATCCTTCTGCTCCAGATAAGATATTATGAAAAGTTTTCTGCCTAGAAATCAAAGACTGCTTTCTTAAAATAGTTTTTCGTCTTAATCAAGTGCTCGATGACTTGAGATAATTTCCTCAATCCTAAGAACCAAAGTTTTGCTTTGTCGCTTCGGTTAAGTGAATAACTTAATATCATTTTATAATAATATACTAAAGAAGAAAATGAAGGTCTAGACTGTTTTTGAAAGCACAAACTGCTTCTGTGGCACCAAGGCTCCCTCGCCAAGGACAAATACAAATCGTAAATGCCTTTTCACAAAAACTAAGAGGAAACATTAGCTATGTTCACAGGTAAACTTAATTTATTTCACCTGCCAGAAGTAGTTTGGCTCCAACTCTCCTTTTAGATAATCTAATCCTTCTTGTGGCAGTCATTTTAAAATGAAGGCGTGGGAGTTCAGAACAGGTCACCCAGAGATGTTCAGATTGTTTCCAGCTAAGGGAAAGTTCATCTTCTGGCTGAAGAGAAACTACTGCCCCATCCTTTAACTATCCAGAACTAATTGAACGGAGGGCCTTGCCCATATAATAGGAGATCCTCAGCCATCATCTCCATCTGACCCTCCTATAGGGCTGGGCAAAGTAATGTGTACTAAATGTCTGTTCTTATCATCCTGCAACAACCCTTTGAAACCCCCCAGGCACCTTACCATATCCCTAGCTCAAGATGTCTTATATACCCAAGTTGTCATTGTATTCCTCTATCTCTCTTGCATGTGGAGTCTCTGACTCTCACGTGGGTGGGGTTCTCATACATATGAATGTATTAAATCGCATTATTTTTTTGGGCTCATCTTTCTCACATCTATTTGATTATTTGACCAGACAGGAGAGCCTTGAGGGTGAAGGAAAGTGTATTTCTCCTCTGCAGTTGGCACCGTGAGCAAGATAAACTCATCGCTGGGACACCTCACTTTCCTGTGATGCCGCTGCAGATGAAGCGATGCTCGGGCATCTGACACAGGCCAGCGGAAGGTAAGGATTCTTATCATGTCAGCACATCTCCAATTCTTAACGACAATCTGAAATTTTATGTCCTAAAATACCTGCTTAGTCCCTGTTAGGTTGGAAGCTCCAAAACATAAAATGTGGGCTAAACGGCAGTTACGGCTGGGGTCCTATGAGACGGCCGCAGCCCCTAGGGAATCGAAAACCTCAAATTACAATGCCAATGACGAGGAAGATTCCAATTAGATTAGAATCACATTCCAAATCAGATAAGGTTGAAACAAAGAGAAAGGAGAGTCACAGCAGTTGGTGCTTGATTTAACCTCACAACATTTCGTACAGTGATGTTTTATGTTGAGGTATGTTAGACATTTAGGGGTTCAGGGGGTTAAAGGTCTAGGGTCTGAGATAGGGTGTTAGAGGTTAGAATCAGAGTTGGAGTTTTGGGTCTGTGGTCCCTGGACTGCGATCAGTTTGGCTCTGGGGTGCAGTTATGGGTCCAGGGTCTATTTACAGTGTCTCAGGTCCAAAGTTCACCTCCAGAATCTAGCAGCTGGCAACCGGGGTCCTGTGTCCAGGTCTGATCCTCGGGGGGTCTGCCTCTAAACCCCTGGTTATGGCTCTGGGGACCATCTCCAGGTTCTGAGGTTTAGTCCATAGTCCAGCTGTGCATCTATGTTGGAGGCTCGGGGTCCGGTGGGTCTGGCCGCAGTGTCCAGGTCCAGCTCTGGCTCCAGAGTCTCGTGTCTGGAATCTGGGATCCTGGGTCTGTGGTCCAGCGTCAAGCCTCTGGCATCTGGTGTCCTGCATCCTGGGCATTGTACCTGGGTTTTGATTGGGGCATAGCTTTGGATCCAGGTTCTGTGGTCTGCTGCAGGGTCTAGGTCTTGTGGTATGGGGTCTGTCTTTGAATGTGGGGTCCATTTTTGTGTCCAGTTTCCAGGATCTGTATCTGGGGTCCCGATTCTGGCTCCGGCCAGAATCTGGTATTTTTCAGTTAATGGTCATTGGTTCCCGTTAGTCAACAACACGGTGCAGTGAAGGGGGTAGATACTTTATTGAGTATAAATAGCTGAATCGTGATAAAGCACAGCTATGAGAACAGCAAGGCTGTGGAGCGGCTCAGTAGAGCTTCAGGTCAGTCATGAAGCATCATGGCTGTGGGAAAGCATGGCTGTAAGGAGGGCCTAAAGCGAGGTGACTCTGGGGCCTATTCCCTCTCTCCTCTAAACGAGAGATGCTCCGATGTCGTCAGATGCTTTGTTCCGCTCTCGCAAGACAATTTCAGCTTCAGTCCTGGAGACAGGCAGGTCAGTGAAAGCTTCTCCCTGAAGTGTGGTTTACATGAAGTACCCCTTGGTAGAAATGGCTGCTAGGCTCTTTTTTAAAATTTGAGCCCAGATAAGCACCAGGAACCCTTCTTATTAGGCAATTTTTTTTTCTCAATGTTTACATGTCATGTGTTATATGAGGGGCACAGGGGCTCCTGAGGTTGGGAGCTAGGGGATACACCCTCATAAGAGAGATGTCTCAGTTTTTGCTCCAGGCAGCTTGAAGGGTAGTTACGTCAGCATATGGGTAAGGACAGACCCGGAGAGGATTTCTCCTCCATCCCAGATGCAGCCAGCATTTGAGGATTAAAGAGGGTGCCCAGAAAATGAGATAGTAGAGAGTTGGTGAGGTCTCCATCCCCGTTTAGCCCGGTGTGTGAAGGGCCCAACAGGTCCTTGGGGGACCCGTGAGGAGAGACCTAGAGGTGAAAGTCTCCATCGTCTTCATCCATGTGGGTAACTGGTGTAGATGTAAAAACTTTCTAAACCTGTAGAGAACACATATGAGAGTTTATTTGAGCAAAACTGATGACATGTGCCACGGAGCAATATCTCAGATCCTATAGGGAATCGATTTTGCTACTCCTTTTAGGCAGTTGCGATTATGGAAAGCACATAAGAAAGATTACACGTATGTGGTGAAAAGCAAGGCAGGATGGATACAGAATAGCTCACCAGATTGTGTGTTCTTCGAGGGTGAATAACCCCTTCAAGGGGTTTTACTGTTATTTGAAAGCTCTGTTTACGTAGTTGGAGAACACCAATGGTCAGGACTTTCTTAAACGTTTTACTAAAGAAAGGGTTGGTGTGGCATTGTGACTATCGACTAGGGCCTGTCCAGGTAGGAATCTGTGATCTGATCACCTTGTGAAGTTAATTTCCATAGAACCTTTTTTCCCTCCCACTTGCATAGGGACCAATAGAGACCTGGAGGCGATTTCTCTAACCCAGTTCTAGCATGTGTGTTAGGGGAAGACGGGGTGCCTGGGGGATGGGGGATGGCTACTTGGCTACCACGCTTCTCTTGCTCAGGCCTGCTTCCACTTCTGGAAGTGTACTTTCCTTCCTAAGAAAAACTTTCTTGTTTTTCTATCTATTTCTTGTTTCATATTCTAGAAGAACTAAGGTATTCTGAGTCTTGCACATATTATAGGGGAGTTGCCTCTATCCTAATTTCCCCTTGCCTTTCCCCCTCGCTGACAGCCGTCACGGGCATGCTAATTGCTGTAAAATCGGTGCCTATTTCTGGGTGGAGCAAACACCGAGATTTGAATAGTTCCCGCTCTTATCTGGATTCCACCTCTTTCCCTACCCCCGATCAAAGATGTTTAGACTCGAACGCCAGGTGAAGTTGAATTTGAGAAAACCAACAAGCACTTTTCTTCTGTCACCAGGTGGGTTAACGGTTGCGATCCCACTAGCTCCTGTGAACTGCTGCAGCCGAGAGGTCACGGACGTCTGTCGGCAGAGGAAAGCAGTATTTTTATTTTTCCCTGTCAGTCTTTGATCTATTTCTGCAGGGTATGGGAGAATTTAGAAGTGCTGCCAGTCTGTTCATGCATTCAGATTGTTGTCAAAAAATATTTGTGAAGCTAACATCTTACTTTAAGTCTCAAGATCTCTCTCTCTCTCTCTCTCTCTCTCTCTTTTTAACTCACCGCCCAGAGATGGTATTTTTTTCCTTCTTTTGTGTTATTATTACTGGAGAATGGGGTCCTCTCCCGGCACGTTGTCCAGGTTCTTGATGTCTTGAACAAAGAATTGAGTAAGACACCGAAATACATTAGAAAAGTTTTTCTTAGGAAGGAAAGTACACTTCCAGAAGTGGAAGCAGGCCTGAGCAAGAGAAGCGTGGTAGCCAAGTAGCCAAGACTTCAGGGTTTTTATCCCTTTTTGCTATGTTTGGTTACTTAGACTGGGCTTCCTTGATTGACAAGGAAGATTGACAGCACCCAGTGAGTCATCATTTTGCCTTCTGAACGTGTTTGTTCCCAGCATTCAGTCTGTTATAATATGAATGAACTTCCAGGCATAGGCAGCATATTATAATGATGGTCTAATGAGACCCAGGTGAGTGAAGGTCGTTGGGGTCTGCATTGCCCATGTGCCAGTCACTGGCTTAAACTGGTACCTAATTCTCTGCCTACTGGTTTCTTTGTGTGAGTGAAAAAAAAAAGTGCCTTCTGGCTTGCTTAATTGTGGGCGGATTAGGGTGGACTCCGTCTAGGATAGGATGACCTCCCTATCTTTGCAGGCAGACCTGACACCCCCTAACTGTCCTGCCTACTTCTTTTCTAAGAGCCACGAACCACCTTATTAGTATGGATTGTTGTAGCCGCCAGCCCCCGAAAGACACACGGACCACCAAAAATCAGTGAGTTATAGGAAACAGGCTCTTTATTCAACCAGCTGGGTCTGCCAGAGGTACGCAGACCCCAAATTAAGCAGCCCCGAAATGTAGAGGTACAGTGTTTTTAAGCCCTAAATCCCATTCCTCATTCTGTGTTAAACACAAAGGTCTATTTTTCTCCTATTCACTACCTGCCAACCCACAGGTCAGGTGTGCAAGCAGGGGTACAGAAGCAGAAAGCTCATTGTTAGAATGTTATGTTCCCATGGGTGATAGCCTGTGTTCCTATGGGCGATAGCCAAGCGGTAATTTTCCAGGGAGCACAGGATGTTGAGGAAGGGGAGGTCTCTTCTTCTGTATCTGCTTCCTGTTTAGAATGGCCATAGTCTCTGACTACAGGGGTTTCATGGAGCTCTTTCCCTTTCTGCCTCAGTCAGGGTGGGGTCTTGGTTTTCTTGCTGAAGTGCCACCTCAATCCCTAGACAAGGAAAACAAGATACAAACTTATTATTTAAATCATACATCTATTAATTTCTATTATTGATTTGCGTATTAAGTGAGTAAAGGGAAACAGGCTCAGTTAATACAATTCTTAAAGAGTAAAAAGAAAGACTTTTGGCTTAAAGTCCCCTCCCCTATCAGACTCTTAAGGGCCCTGCCTGGCTTAACACCATTTCTTCTTAACAATGGTCTGATGATCCTTATCAATAGTCAGAGGATCTGAGTAGCCAGGGCAGTTACCAGGATTTGAGGGAGAGGGCCTTTTTTTCCAGAGAAAGAAGAGAAGAAATCCTAACTAGGTTTACTAAAAAGATGAACTCTGCAAGAGATGTCCTACTTCATTTCCTGCTAAAAGATTAAGAATTTTAAAAGTGATATCTTGTCTCAAACCCAGGTGTGGCTTCTGCAGGCAGACTTTGCTTTTTTTCATTAAACACGTTGGAGAAGGTTTTCCAGAGTTTTGGAAGTGCCATTGTGGGGAGGTAGTCAGTGTCCCTTTGCAGCCCCCAGGTGGTGGGTGGTGGGACTTCCATGGGAGGAAATGGCGAGGAGAAGGTTTGCGTGCAAGCATTGCTGTGGGGTGTTGGGTAGAGGGTTGAACTTCACAGCACCCAGCAGAGTAATGGCTTTGTGTGGAAAACTTTTGGTTATGTGATTTATAACTTGAGGGATAAGATAGTGAGGGTGACTAGCACTAAAGATTAGTCAATCTATTTTTTTGCTTCACATTATAGAGAAACTAAAGATGTTCCTGTTCTTTTGTCTACATGTAATGGGGAATTGCTTCTACTATAATTCCAGTTTGCCTGTCTCCCAGGCTAAGTGCTCCTGCAATAGATATGCTAAATATTGGAAAGTGTTCCAGAACAAAGAGATTTGGAGATTTGGCGGGCTCTTTTTCAGATCCTGCCTTTTTCCATGCCCCTCCTCCCTCGCTGATAAAAGATGCTTAGGCTTGAAGGTGTACTGCAGTTGAACGTGAGAAAACTAGAAAGTCGCCATTTTGTTGCGGTGCCAGGAAAATTAATTGCTGGGATATTATCTCCTGGAAACTACTGTAGCTGAGCTATCTGGGACGTGTGTCGGCAGAGGTAAGCAGTATATTTGTTTACCCTGTCAGCCTTTTTGCTCGATTTCTGCACGGTCTGGGAGAATTTAGAAGAGCTGGCTGACTTTTTCCCCTCCAATACATTTAGATGTGCATGAAAACTATTCGTGGAGGCAAGCTATTTGCACTAGGTGACTACCAGTTTTCTATATTGAAACTTTCCTCGCAGTGGTTATGGTTTTCTGTGCTTTAGTCTTTCGTGCTGTTATAAGAAGGAAATACCATGGGGATAGGAAGCCTTGGCTTCTTTAGCTAAGCTGTAAAAAGCCTTAATTGTTTTTGTCTTTGCTAAAGTTATTCTTTATTAGAAAATCTTTTAATTTGGAAAATATTTATGGAAACTCATGATCGCAATTGCTTCATTAATCTTGGTAGAAATACCACATTTTAAAAATGAATGGATAGAAGCAAAATGAAGTATTAAGCTTTTGAATTAATACTTCAAAATATACTTGTTCTGGGCTGAGTAAGTAAAAAATGGAATAAATCGTTGGGGTTACATTGTGTAGGGTGCATCTTAAATTTTTTGTTTTCCTGGTTTCCTCTTACGGTAAGAGTAAACATTAACAGTATGGACCAAGAGTTGTTAGTAATCTCTGCAGGAAATTTCTTTTGTTCTGTAGGTTTCTCCTTGTCTGGTCTTAGGGGTGATCTGCCAGGTTCCCGAAAGGTAGCAGTACCTTGCGGATTTTGGAAACAGCCTTGTTTAATATTTACCAATTTGTCTAGTTCTCCTGCCTTATCCCTTATTAGATGTTGGAAGAGATTTTAAAGGATGTAAAAGGTGATCAGAAATCTGACAAAAATGGAAGCTGATTTTGTAAAGTCAGATCAGAACTACAAGGACAGTGTCAGCATCTTCCAGGGGCTTCCTGCTGAGTCTGTTAGAAATGCAAGCACAGGCCAGTACTGCCTGAGGCAGTTTGAGTCAAACTAAGGAAAAGTAATTGAGAGGGTCACTTTTAAAAATGGCAAGTCTCCTTTGTCTATCCCTAATTGTCTTTCCCTGTCCCTCTTAAAAATGTGGAAGAAGTACTAAAAAAAATTTGCGTAATCACCTTATAAGTAGAGTGGAAGGAGCTCCAAGCTAACAGCTTTTATAGAGATGATAATTGGTGGAGAAGTTTTGGCCGAAGAGAGAGATTTGGAGATTCCAGCTCTTTAGTAGATCTTGCCCCTTTCCTCACCCCTTCCCCATTTCTTTGTGGTAAAAGATGCCTGCGCTGAGATTTTCTGTTAAGTGGATTTGTAAGATAGGATTTTTAAGATTCCATTAAGTGAATTGAGAAAACTAGAAAGCTGCCATCTTGTTATGGCACCAGGGGAGTTCACGGTTGGGATGCTGCTAGCTCCTGGAAACAGCTGTAGCAGAGCGATGATGTTGGAGTGTTGGCAGAGGTAAAAAGTATCTTTGTCTATCCTGTCGGCCTTTGTGTTCTGTATATGCTGGGTTTTGGAGAATGTCGAAGTGCTGCCAGTCTTTTTCCTCTAATACATTTAGGTGGGCACGAAAAATATTAGTGAAAAGAGTGCTTGGACTTAGTTTCCTGCCATTTTGATGAAGGCCCATTGTAAAAACACAGGTCCTCATTTTCTATCCCCGTTCCTCTTTTCCCTGTCTCAAAAGCTGTGAAAAATAACTAAAAGATCTTAGCATAATCACCTTAGCAATAGACAGGCACCAAGAAGTATAGGAGTGAAAAACTTTCCAATATATCAGTCACAGGGAAGTGATATCTTCAGGCGCCAGCCCCCAGGAAAGCACTGACAGCCACCAGGATGCAGATAACGAAACTGCCTGCTAGGCCCTGTTTGATCTAAGAGTTTCCCCGGAAACATTTATCTTTGTGTAAGACGGTTATAGCCAACATCTGCTTTCTGTAATCCGCTCGCTAGCTTGTTCAGCAGACCAGCAGGATATGGTCTTAAGCTTTATAAGCTGCTTCCTCTGTAAGTTCCGGGCTTATCTCCTCTGACCCTACATGGTAGAGAGTCAGTCGCCGGCTGGCTAATAAAGGCTTACAATGCATCTCAATGGGTTCCGTAGGTCTTAGAATTGATCGCGCGCCCCAATAGTAGGAGCCCAGTAAACAGCTTTGACCTGCCTCCCACTTTCTACCATTGCTTTCTGGGTTGCCTCAATAAAATTTACCTGCTGAGCTCTTCTCATTTTCATGCTTATGTAAATCCCAGGTGGACATATAATAAAATTCTTAGTCACGGTCTGCAGTCTTAGGTGAAAATTAGAAGTGGTGTGAGGTCATTGTCTCCTGTAAGTTTAGAGTGGCAGTTTAAAGTATGCGTGAAGCCAGCTTGTGATTAGATACTGAAGGGTTTTCTATGGATTTGACTGGCTGTTTGCTTCTAGAAGGTGTTGAGGTACAGCAGGGTAAGAGGCTGGGGTCAGCCATAAGGTGAGGTTTTGGGGCCTCGGGGACAAGAGTGCTGGGTAGGACCCGGGAGGGTGGGTCTCCCGGGTCCTACCCAGCACTCTTGTCAATCATTGTGAACTCAGGCATTAGTGCTCTGGTGTGCAGCCTGGGCTAAATCTTAGGTACACTCCAGTGTAACTGTGCGTCACATCTATGTGACCGAGCATGGACACATGTGGCCAGGCATGAGTGTTGAGTCACATTCTTGTGACCCAGCATGAACCCAGGTATTCCTTCTGCAGGCAGACTTTGCTTTGCCTTTTCAATAAACACACTGGAGTTTTCTTGAGGCTTCTGGAAGCGCCTTTGCAGGGAGGTAGTCAGTGTACGTTTGCAGACCCCAGGTGGTGGGCAGTGGGACTGCAGTGAGAGAAATGGGGCAGAGAGGCTTTGCCTGCAACATTGCTGTGGGGTGTTGGGTGGGGTATTGAACTTCATAGGACCCAGGAGAGGAATGGTTTGATGTGGAAAACTTGGTCATGTTATTGTTTACTTGAGGTATAAGATAGGGAGGGTGACTAGTACTTAAGACTTGTTTATCTATCTTTTGCTTCATAATATACAGAAACTAAAGATGTTTGTGTCTATATCTAATGGGGAATTGCTTCTACCATAATTCTAGTTTGCCTGTCTCCCAGGCTAAGTGCTCCTTCAGTAGATATGCTAAATAGTGGAGACGTCTTCCAGAACAAAGAGATTTGGAGATTTGGCGGGCTCATTTTTAGATCTCGCCTTTTTCCATGCCCCTCCTCCCCTGTTGATAAAAGATGGTTGGGCTTGAAGGTATATTTTGTTGAATTTGCGAAAACTAGAAAGTTGCCTTTTTTTTTTTTGACTCCAGAATTAATGGCTGGGATACTACTAACTCCTGGAAACTGCTTTGGCTGAGAGATGTTGGACATGTGGCCCAAGAGGTAAGCAGTATGTATATTTGTTTACTCTGTCAGCCTTTTCGGTCGATATCTGCAGGGTTTGGGATAAATTAGAAGAGGTAGCCGAGTTTTTTCTCTCTAATATGTGTAGATGGGCACGAAAACTATTTTGAAGCCAAACTACTTGCACTTAGTGTCTCCCAGTTTTCTTTACTGAAACTTTCTTCGCAGAGCCGGTTATGTTTTCCTGTGTGTTTGTATTGTCTGCTGTGATAAGGAAATACTATGGGGATAGGAAGTCTGGTCTTTCTTGGCTAAGCTGTAAAAAGCCTTATTGCTTTATGTCATTGCTAATGTTATTGGGTTGATGATCCATTGTTTGTATGGAAAAACCTTTTAATTTTGAAAATATTTTTGGAAACTCACGATAGCAATTTTTTCATTAATACTGTTATAAATAAGAATAAATGGATAGAAGTAAAATGAATTATTCTTAAGCTTTTGAATTACTTCTTCACCTTTTTGGGTATTATAATCGATGGTAATATCAACATCAGGGTAAAAAGGTGGAAGGGAAAAAACAAGTTTCCCAACAAGGCATTACTTTTAAGAAATATCGTTAATAGAACATTTGGAGAATCAGTTTTGATCTCTTAGTCTGGGCAAGGCAAGTCAAGAATGGAGTAGATTGTAGGGTACATCTTAAATTTTGTTTTCCCGTTTTCCTCTAATGGTAACTGTAAACATTAACAGTATGGACAAACACTTTGTATTAATCTCTGCATGAATCTTACTTTGTTATGTAGGTTTCTCCCTGTATGGCCATAGGGATGATCAGGCAGTTTCCGAAAGGTAGCAGTACCTTGCAGGGTCTGAAAACAGTCTGGTTTAATAATCACTAATCTATGTAGTTCTTCTGCCTTATCCCTGTTTCAGAATGTTGGAACAGATTTCAAAAGATGTAAAAACATCAGAAATCTGACAAAAATGGAGGACGATTTTTCAAAGCCCAATCATAATTACAAGGAAAGTCTCAGCATCTTCTAGGGTCTTCCTGCTGAGTCTATCAGAAATGAAAATACAAGCTACTACTGCCTGAGGCATTTGGAGCCGAAGTAAGGAAAAAAATTTGAAAGTGCCAGTTTTTAAAACACAAGGTCTCATTTGTATGTCCCTAATCCTCTTTTTGTGTCCTTAAAAATTTGGAAGAAGTACTAAAATACCTTAGCGTTATCACCTTATCTGTAGACAGGAAGAGGCTACAATCTAACATCTTGCACAGATATGCTAATTGGTGGAGTAGTTCTGTCTGAACAGATTTGGAGAATCCCTGCTCTTTCTTAGATCCTGTGCCCCTTTCGACACCGTTCCTCCCTCCTCTGTCGATAAAAGATTTCTGCTTGAAAGTTCAGTTAAGTGGATTTGAGAAAGAAAGCTGCCATCTCGTTATGGCACCAGGAGAATTCATGTTTGGGATACTGTTAGCTCCTGTACACAGCTGTAGCGGAAATGATGGAGGAGTGTTGGCAGAAGTAAGCAGTATCCTTACTTGTTCATCCTGTTTTCCTTTGTAGTCTATTTCTGCAGGGTTTTCGAGAATGTGAAGTTATGTCAGGGATTTTCCTCTAATACATTTAGATGGGTGTGAACCATTAGTAAGAGTGAGAACTTGGACTTAGTGAACTCACACTATTTATTGAAAGTTTCCTGCCTGTTTGAAAAGGGCCACTTTTAAAAATACAGGTCTCCACTGTGTATTCTGTCGGAAGCCAGCCGACCAAGTCAAACCGGGTACCTGAATGGGGGAGCGGGGACTGAGAAAAAAGAGAAGACAGACAGGGTGCAGGAGGGAGAGCAGATCTCACAACTGCCTCTCCGAGTTTATTTCTTAACCTCCTTTTAAACACAGTCTGTTTCTTTGTGCATTTCAAAACAACACAAAAGTAACATCCTGAAGATCCAGGTGCAATTGACACTCCCTTCGACACTCCCTTAGGCTATACTTAACCTTCTTCTTCCTGAAATTCAACAGAACTAGCCTTTTCTTTTTTATGCAAGCAGGCCTCCTGAGATAAACCATGCACTCTTTTAAATTTGGGGAGCTTTGGCTCCCTACAGTATTCCTGTTCTCCTTTCTCCCGCCTCCTTAAAAGTTGCGAAAAATAAAAGATCTCAGCAATAGACAGAAAGGCTCCAAGTAGGAGCCCAGGAACCAGCTTTGACCTCCCTCCTACTCTGTGCCATTGCTTTCCGTGTTACCTCACTACAACTTACCTGTTGAGCTCTTCTCATCTTCATGCTTATGTAAATTCCACGTGAGTGTATAATAAAAATCCTAGTCCCAGTCTGCATTGTTAGGTCTAAGTTAGAAGTGGTGTGAGTTCATTGTCTCCTGTAAAATTCGGTTGGCAGTAAAAAAACATTTGTGAAGCTAGCTCTTTGTGCGGATTTGACTGGCCGTTTGGTCTCAGGAGGAGTTCAGGTGCAGCGGGGTAGAGGGTGGGGTCAGGCATGAGGTGAGGTTTTAGGATCAGCGGGACAAGAGTTCTGGGAGTGCTGGTCCTGGGACAATTTGCCAGTCTGTGAACTCAGGCTCGAGGGATGTGGTCGGTTCCTGGGCTAAATCCAACGCGATCCCTCCATGCTTTTCATCGCCTACCTTTGAGTCACATTCATGTGACCGAGCATGGACACATGTGACCTGGCATGACTCTTCCCGTTCTTGCGACCCAGCATGAACCACGTATTCTTTCTGCAGGCAGACTTTGCTCTGCATTTTTATTAAGCACAGTAGAGAAGTTTCAGGAGGCTTTTTTCGTGGTTCCATTGTGGTGAGGCAGTCAGTGTCCCTTTGGCTCCCCCAGGTGGTGTGTGGTGGGACTGCCATGGGAGGGAAAGGTTCATGAGAAGCTCCCTGTGTGCAAGGAATGGTGTGGGGTGTGGATAGTAGGTTGATCAGAGGAACTAGGAGAGGATTGTTTTGGTGTGGAAAACTCCGGTTTTTGTTATTTGTGATGTAAGATAGTAAGCGTGCCTAGAAGCACTAAAATTGGTTTATCTATTTTTTGCTTTATATTATATAGCAACTGAAGATATTTGGGTCCATCGGTGTACAGGTAATGGGAAACCGCTTCTATCTTAATTCTAGCCCGCATTTCCCCAAGTCTAACAACAACTTTCATAGAGATTCCGATTGATGGAGACAGTATTTGTGAATAAAGAAATTTGGAGAGTTTAGATCCTGCCTGTTTTCATCCCTCCTCCCTCCCTTGTTTTTTAAAGCTGCTTGGGCTTGAAGGAGCATTTAGATTGGATTTAAGAACTAGAAAGCTGCCATCTGCTTAGGCACTAGGAGAATTAATGGCTGGAATACGGCTATCTCCTGAAAAGTACTGTAGCTGAGAGAGACCACAGGTGTGTTGGCAGAGGTAAGCAGTGTATCTATCCCATCAACCTTTTTAGTATATTTCTGCATGGTTTGGGTGAATTTAGAAGAGTTGCCAGTCTTATTTACTAAGATGTTAAGATGGTTGCAAAAAAAAATATTTGCGAAGCCAGCTACTTGGAATTAGCCACTCTCGGCTTCCTTTGTTGAAACTTTCTTTTCATGGGTGGTCATTGTTTTCTGTGACTGTGGCTTTTGTGTCATTTTCATAAAAAAGGAGATGCCTTAGGAGATGAGAAATGTAAACACAGGCCACAACTGCCTGAGCAGACCGAGCTAAACAAACAAAAAACATGGAAAGGGCCACATTAAAAAATACAGACTACAGTTTTCTATCCTGGCTCCTTAAAGATGGTGAAGGAAAGATAAAAAAGCTTTGGTTATAATCATATTAGTAGTAGACACCGAAACTGCTAACATGAGCCTGGTAACCGATCTCGGTCCTCCTTCCATTCCCCGTATCAGTGTTTTTAGGGTTGACTAACACGACTTAAAAGTTTCCATTGCTTGTCTGCAGTGTTTGCTAGAAGGTATAAGTGGTGTGAATCTATCGTACCTTAGATGGGCAGTTAAAATTATGTGCTTCCTTTTTGGAGCTTTAGGGTTGTCTCGATTGAGCTTTTCCTTCCAGAAAAAATCCTTTCCTCCCCTACATCTGTTTTTTTGTGTGTTCTTTGCCATAAGGAGGTACTGTAGGGATAGAACAGAATCATAGTTCCCTATGATACTGCTATTCCAGGTGGCCTCTGGGGTTCAGGAGTGAAACGATCCTCTGTGCATTGGTTGTCTGTGGAGACGATGTGGGTTCTTCTCTTTATACCAGATGTGGTTTCTTTCTGTCTTGTCCATGTTATAGGAGTTTGGTTTGGTGTCAGCCATCTGCAAGGTGCACTGATCCCGGTGCACCCGGTGGCTGGCCTTGGCAGCTCTCAGGGGAGGGTGCCATGAGGGGCCTCAGCCCAAAAGAGACCTTCCTCAACTCCACCTTTCATTACCTTTCAATGCTGTATAAGTGCTATTATGGTAAAGCTCACTCAGAGCCATGAAAGAGCTGGTTCGTGGTCGGAGGGGATCTGAGACACCATGTGCGCTCCGCCATCCTGACAGCCTGTGTCAGGAAGGTCTGTAATCTTTGTTTCTGGGAGCAATCCTTTGAATCTGTGAGGGCTGCATTCTTTGCACTGTTTTGTGGAGTTGTTTCCTTTCCTCCATTGAGCAGGGAGGAGGCTCACCAGTTTGAGTCACTATCAGAATCTAAAATCCTACCTTCGACGGCCGGTGGATCCTTTGACTTGGATTAACTTCTAAACAGGTAAGACATTTTCTTTCTTTGGATGTTATTGCTGGTTTTTAATATTTGATTGGCTTAAGACTTGATTTGATTAAATGGACTTGTTATCATGAAATGTAATTACTGGATTCACAGAAATAAAGTCATATTTTCTGTTACAATTGTGTCAAGAAAGTAGGGCAGGTATTAATGCACTTTGAAATCTCAGCTGTAACAAATGTAGGTACAAATAAACGGTTTATAGGTAAAACATTAAGTTATTGCATTGACATTGTGTGTATATCTATGTGCCTATATCTATATATTGGTATTTATATAGATATACATATATAGATAATTTTTCCTGTGTTTTTAATAATTCGAAACTTGAAATTTTTGCTTGGTTAATAAAGTGATACATACTCACTGAAAATCTCAACATTTCCAAGATAAAGTAATGAAGCACAAAGTATGGGACATAGATTTATTCAATTTATCTTAACGGAAGCAAGTATATTTGGTTCTATTTGTAAATGTGTCTTTTGCCACCACCAAAAGGTATGTGCCAAGAGGTAATACGTTTAAGAAATTAAATCTGTTTCTAAGTACCATTCTAAAGAATTCTGCTGTAACAATTCAGAATCACTTTATTCATTTGTACTACAAATTAAGATGGACCTCTGAATCGTTTATACATACTTGCTTCTTTGAACAATGATGCTGAAGAAATTCACTTTTAAAGCATTAAATGCCTGTTTTCTATTTTGGGAGATATATATCAAGGAGTGAATTCATTGAACCAGACGAGAACATTTTGAGTGGTTGGAGTTGAAAACTTGTGCACATAGGCCACCGTGTTTTACATTTTGACGCGGTTTAAGGGCTGTAATTTTTTCTCCGTAAATGACATTCGTCATGATGGGCTTTTTGGATTATAGCAATTCTGGGTTGTGTGAAGGGGGAGTATGGCGTTGTAGTTTTCATCTGCATTTCCATCATGACTCATGATACCTAACATCCTTTCTTGGGCCTATTGAAAATTTTCTCTTTTCTAGAGAAGAGTCTATTCTGGTACATTTTAGAAGTTTAGTTTGTCTTTTTATCTAAGAGTTGTAAGAGTTCTTTGTTGAATGACACTTCCATTAGATCTATAACATGAAATTCTTCCCTTTCTGTAGGTTGTCTTGTCACTTCCTGGATAGATTCTTTTAATGCCAAAAAGGATGAATGTCGAGGCAATCTCATTTATCTTTTTCATCGATTAGTGTTTGATGCCAGATCGAAGAACTCTTTGCTAAATACAAGGGCTTGAAGATTCATCCACCTGCTGTCTTCTAGAGGTTTGAATTTTAAGGCTCGAATAAATTTCAAGTTCACCTTTATATGGTTTGAGGTCAGGGTTGAATCTCATTCCCCTACAGATGGTAGTCATTTTGCTAGCACCCTCTGTTCAAAGGACTCTCCTGTACCCAAGTCCATGTTTTCCACCCATGTCAAACATCCAATGACCTTAGAGAGATGGGTTTATTTCTAGGCTCTTAATTCTGTTCCATCCTTCTATATGTGTAGGTAGGCCTGCATTACAGATTTTGGTTTCTCTTGGCAACAGACCGCATATAGGGGCATGGTTCCCTAAGGGTATAGGAGTAGAAAAATGCCTATCTCTAGAGATGTCGGAGCTGACCTGAAGAAAAAAGCACAGTGCGGTCCTCACCTGTGACGATGATGCTGTGAACAAAGTATGCTGCCATCAGTCATTTAAAGGCACAGCACATACTGTTACTTATATCATATATTAGTTGTTTATGGCGATCAAGAACCATGTAACTGTTCAATGTATTCTTTACAACCATACCATTTTAATTGTGGTCATATTTATTTGTCTGTTTATTCACATTATTTCATTAATGTGAGATATGTCACCCCTCTCAGCATGTGATTTTTGTTCTTTGTCGATTTTCTTATGGAAACATCCTTTAACACTGTAGTTGCAAGAATGTCAAAATAATATGCAGTCTAACCAAGACAGGATGACTAAGAATCTACCTCATGTAAAAATGTACATATTGGAAAAGTTAGCTGCATGCAAAGGGAGGAGCAGGTGATAGGAGATTTGTAAATTAAGGCCCCATAAGTCATTGCCTCAACCCTCACTCACAGTAAATAAGTTCCAGTAACCGATACTGGTATCCCACAGCTATGTAAATACACAAGGCACATCATGACCAGATACATGCACAGGGTAAAGTGGTCTGGGATCTTGCTGTGATAGTCCCATGAACAGAGTAGATAGGGAATCCCAGGAAGGTCGTTGGAAGCATCATTTATTCCATTTGTAGTTGGAAAATGTTTAACTTTTGACATGAATATCTGCAAAGAGACTATGTCCTTTACTATGTTTTCTTCACAACTGACATTTCAAACAAATCGTAGTTTTAATGGTCAATTGTCCTAAAAGCGATAACTGAGGTACCCCTAAAAATAAAACTTTCGATTGCACATTTCAGTCAGTCAGAATGAAACATGGATCACAGCTTTAAAGCCAAAGAGAGAGGAAGGGCATCTGATTTTGAATGTTAGGTTCAAGATTCTGTAGTTTCTAGCAGTCTCCCTAAAGCATGAAAGGGATACTACTGCTTTTGCAAATTTAACAAAGCAGCCACTAATTTGAGCTTTTAGATGAGAGAATACTCAGAAAAGCATCACACTTCTGTCCCTTTTGCAAACCTAGACCCAAGTGATAAATTATTCAAGGTCCTCATTGAGCAGTGGTAGTTTTAAGCATGTAACTGTTGATAGAACCAATTAAGTTCCTGAGACCTCAGTCATCTGTCATCAGATGACTGGGGTCTAGTGTCTGGGTTTAATTTTGGGGTCTGACTCAGGTCCTGGTTATCGTTTGGGGTCTATCTCCAGAGCCTGAGGGTACAGTTTATAGTCCAGCTCTTGATCTGGTGTCTGGGGCATGGGGTCCGGTCAAGTTTGGCCGCGGGTCCAGCGTCCACGTCCAGGTTTCAGTTCTCGCTCTGGCTCCAGGGTCTGGTGTCTGGAATCTGGCGTCTAGGTCTCTTGTCTCAGTGTCAAGTCTCTGGCATCTGGTCTTATGTATCCCAGATCTGGGGTTTGTTTTTGGCCCTGGTGCACAGGTGTTTGTTTTTGGCTCCTGTTTATAGGGGTGCGGTTTTTTATTGGTTCCTGTGTTTGTCTTGTATCTAGGGCCCTCGATCTGATGCTGAGTCCAGGTCCCTTGGTCTGGGGTGTACATCGGTGGTGTCCAGGATCCAGGATCCAGTCTGGCTATGGCATCCCCTGTCTGACAACCAATACTCACTGTTTTCAATGCAAACAGGATCTCCAAGTCAGGGTGCAGTGAAGATGGAGAACGTATTCATGGAAAACACTAATTTGTGATGCAGCATGGTTGTGATAACAGATCAGTTTTGGAGCAGTTTAGTATGTAGTGCTATAGGCTAATTATGAAGCATCGGGGCAAGGAGGGCTTACAGTGAGGATACTCTGGGGCCCGTTCTCTCTTCAGTTGGAAAGCTGTTCTCTGCTGCTCTACAAACTGTTGAATTTAGGAGCTCTGCTCAGTCTAGTCCTCAGAAGGCAGTTCGGTGCTGAAGGCAGGCAGGTCAGTGAAAGCTTCTCCTCGAAGGTTGGTTTGCATGAGAAATCCCTGTGTAAAGATAGATGCTAATTTTAAGTGTGTGTGTGTGTGTGTGTGTGTGTGTGTAAGCACCTTCAGCCACCAGGAACTCTTCTTAGGTATTTCTTTTTCTGACCCATCATTCTGGCTTGTGAGGGGCAATAGGGCTCCCGGTGTCATGGTCGAGGAGAGGTAAATTTATTATCTCTGTTCCATCCAGCATGTGAAGAGCAGAGAGAGGTTTTGAGAAAAAGGGTTAGGACAGATCTGAATGTGATCTGTCCATCTCAGCTTTAGCCAGCAGGTGGAGAGAAGAGGGAGAGACTGGGGAAGAAAGTAGTAGAGAATCGGGGAAAAAAATCTGTCCCAGTACAACCAAGTGTGTGAAGGGAAGACCAGGTCTTCAGGGAAGGTCGAGAGGAGCATCCTGGGGGTGAAATCTCTATCCAGATTTTAGCCGATGTGTGAGGGCCAAAGCAGTGGCCTGGTAAAAGGGGCCAGGATAGATGGAGGCAACTTGTCCACCTGGTTCCAGCCAGTGTGTGAGAAGCAGAGCGGGTGCCCGGTGTGAATGCAAGAAATGTCTGAAGTTGTAGAGAATATTTATAGGCGTTAAATCGAGCAAAGCGATATCAGCCAGGGAGCAAGATCTCAAAGGTTATGAAGAATCGGTTTTGCTGCCGCTTTTATGCATTTGCAGATTTTGAGGGAACATACGGAAGATCACACGTAGGTGATGAAAAGAAAGGTGGTGATGGATTACAAGAGCTAATGAACGTGTCTGATACAGAGTGAATATTCTCTTCAAGGTGTATTACAGTTTTAAAAAGTGTTTAGCTAGCTGCAGAGCAGCAATGGACAGGGCTGGCTGAAAATGTGTCACTAAACTGATAGGTTTGGGCTTCGACTACCCACCAGGACCTGGCCCAGGTAGGAATCTGATCTGATCCTCCTGTCGAGGTTACTTTTTTTAGAACCTTTTCTGTCGGAAACCAGCCGACCAAGTCAAACCAGGTACCTGAATGGGGGAGCGAGGACTGAGAAAAAAGAGAAGACAGACAGGGTGCAGGAGGGAGAACAGATCTCACAACTGTCTCTCCGAGTTTATTTCTTAGGCTCCTTTTTATACATAATCTGTTCCTTTGTGTATCCCAAGATAACATAATTAAAGTAACATCCTGAAGATCAAGGTACAATCGACACTTCCTTTGACACTCCCTTCGACACTCCCTTTTTCTATACTTATTCTTCTTCTTCCTGGAATTCCACAGAACCAGCCTTTTCCCTTTTTTATGCAAGCAGGCCTCCCGAGATAATCCATGCACTCTTTTGAATTTTGGGAGCTTTGGCTCTCTACAATTCCCCCTTTTTTACTTTATAGTAGACTGTGCCTGTCTTAGGTGGCTTCCTGCGAAACATGGAGCTTACCCGTCATTGGAACATGTATTCCATCACACATGCCCTGTCTTAGGTTGTCCAGTTTCCAAGAAGTCCTTACCCGTCTTTGACTACCATCCACTATATTGGGGCAATTTTATTTTTTAATTTTATCGCATGTATCTCGGAACCAACATCTTGCACTGCTCGTATTGAGCATTTCAACAGATTTGGCAATAAACACAAGATGACTAACACGAAACAGGCTAGAATGATAACAAATCCTAATAAATGAGTAAATGGTCCCCAGGTAGGGACTAAACCTTTTAAACCCTTTATAAATTCTTGCACTGTTTGATCAGTATTTATTTATAGTTCGGGAGCTTCTTTTAAGGCTAAAACGTCTCGATATAATTGAACTAAATCTAATGACATATTATCACTATGCCAGATCCCTTGTAAATGATTTTTTATCTTATCCCAAGGATGGGTGGTTCTATTATACCTTTTTGGAGTTACACAAATCCATCGATATTGTACATGGCAACGTAAGCGGGAGGGCAGTTTTAAGGCTTGAACTTCTTCTCCCAAAAAGTTTACTGCTTCATATAATGCATCTAATTTTTGTTCAATTTTTTCATCAATACTTTCTTGAGATCCCATAGCTAGTGTAACATTTTTTTGTCAGATCATTTACAAATGTTGCAATTTGCACAGAGTTGGACAAGGATATGGCAGCAGTGGTGGCTGTAACCACCAAGGCGACAACTGCAAGAATACCTGCCACAACAACAGCCACAGCCCTTTTATATCTTCCTAAGGCCATGTTAATCTCTTTTAAAACCTGTAACCCATATTCATCAAACCAAGGGCCTTTAAGGTTAACAGGAACCATTATAAATGGCGGTTGTCTAAGCATGAGAACAGAAGTGTTAGCAGGAGCAACACAATTAGACAGCTGACAATTATTACAAGATACATTAAATTGATTAGTATTATTATCTACGGTAATATTGAAATTTCCTAACAATAATATATATGGGACATTAACACAAGTTCTAAGGGCATATGAGAATCTTTCTCCTGAACCACTACCGTGTGAATTGGTCCGAGATTCATTAGTCATGCTAATACTCATTGTCACAAGTCCGGCAGCCAGTTTCCAAATACGAGTCTGCCAAACACCAGAGCTCGTTTTCCAGAGTCCAGCAGATAAAGCAGTCCCAGTGTCATAAGGCTGAGAGAAGTCCCAAACAGTTTCATTAAATCCTGTTACCCGGTACAAAGTGACATTCTCTTGATGACAACGATGCCACCATACCGAATCTTTTTGCACATGCCTCTTCGAGTGACAAAGTTAATCTCGATGTTCATTTTCGGCATGCCGCACCAGTCGTTCAGGCAACGAGCGTGTTCCGTCAGCTCCCTACGGAAAAACACAAACATGCCCTCGCCCCCATATTAATACAGGATCTGGTACTGCGTGTTGGGCAACGCCTCCAATAGCTACAAGTGGAGCTGAATCTTCATCAGGCGAATGATATCTAGCAGCCTCCTCCTCCTCATCATCAGTAAAAATGGAGTCGAAAGGAGGGGGAGGCATGGGAGGGGCAGAGGGCACAACCCCAGCAGCCTCAGATTCGTCATACTCATGAACAATTTTTAAGTACAGGTGACATTTGTTCTTTGATCTGATCTCTTTCATGCCTAGGGTCTAAAGAATGTCTAATCAAAGTCCAAAGCCCAAAAGTATCTACCGGAACCTTAGTAGGTCCGTGGGCATCATAGTAATCCTGTAACTTTAGACACACTCTTAACCATGTCTCTAAATCAATTGTCCCTTCCTCAGGAAACCAGGGACAAACTTCTATAAATTGCAAGAACTTCATTAACTGTCGCTGACCTACTTTAGCTCCTCTAACTCTAAGCATATTCTTAAGCCTATGTACAAATAGCAGCCGACTATTTCCTTGGCCCATTATATTTTCTCTCTCAGTTTTTATATTACAAAAACTCCTGCATACTCACCTTCACCGCCCACGGCTTTTTTGGCTAATCTGGAGTGCACTTGTCTCGCGGTGGGTCCTTGCTATTTTTCCCCTGTTTTCAGGCCCACGTTGGGCGCCACTTGTCGGAAACCAGCCGACCAAGTCAAACCAGGTCCCTGAATGGGGGAGCGGGGACTGAGAAAAAAGAGAAGACAGACAGGGTGCAGGAGGGAGAACAGATCTCACAACCATCTCTCCGAGATTATTTCTTACGCTCCTTTTTATACATAATCTGTTCCTTTGTGTATCCCAAGATAACATAATTAAAGTAACATCCTGAAGATCAAGGTACAATCAACACTTCTTTCGACACTCCTTTTTTTTATACTTAATCTTCTTCCTGGAATTCCACAGGACCAGCCTTTTCCCTTTTTTATGCTAGCAGGCCTCCCGAGATAATCCATGCACTCTTTTGAATTTTGGGAGCTTTAGCTCCCTACACTTTTCTTCTCACTTTGGTAGGAGGCAGTAGAGACTTACTTGGACGTGATTTCTCTATCCCTGCTCTAGGAAGTGAGGGGAAGTGCAAAGGGGGTTCCCGGAATACAGCGCAGTAGAGAATTGGAGGCGATTTGTCCAGTCTCGCACAAGCACAGTATGTGAAGGGCTACGGGGGCTGGAAAACGTGGGAACAGAGACCTTGGCAAATTCTTTCTGGTGGCATAAACTTGGTATGTGAGGGACCTACGAGGTCCTGGAAAAATGATTGAGAAGAGACTTAGAGGGGCATGCTCTATCTTAGCTGCTGCCAGATCGTGATGGGCAGAGGAGGTCCCCGTGTAAGGGATTAGGCGAGTCTCCGAGGCCACTATGTCCTCTCCCCTTCCGCAAGCCTGTGAGTGGCAGAGGGGTCGTCCTGGGGCATGGCCGAGATGAGTCTTAGAGGCGACTTATCCATCTAAGCTGTTCTATCGTGTAAACAGCAGAGGGCGCTGTGTGAGCACCTAGGGTATGGGTGACACTGCAGCCTGTGGAGTTCTCAGGAACAGTTTGTCCGGTCTGGTTTAAGTGAATACTTCAGACCATTTTTTGACTATTATTAACTCAGGCAAACTTAAAGCAAGCACTTCCTATGGTAGAAGTTTATGAAACCCTGACTCGAGAGCCCCGGGTGGGTGGGCCGCGCTCTCACGAGAGTCCCAGTCTGGTGGGCCGCGATCTCGCGAGAGCCTCCGCTGGTGGGCCGCTATCTCGTGAGAGCCCCAGGCTGGTGGGCCGCGGTCACGCGAGACCCTCCGCTGGTGGGCCGCGGTCTCGCGAGAGCCCCGGGCTGGTGGGCCGCGATCTCGCGAGAGCTGCCGTGATGACTTGCAGTTTTGAGGAGATTTCAGTCAGTGCAGCATTGGTCCTGGAGGTGCTGAGTTTCTGGGACGAAGTGGGACTGCATCTGTACCTGGTTTACCTCAGAAGCTTCCTGGGACATTGAGCCACAGGAGGAACAGGTAGGGAGAACCTTCTTCATGCGCGAATGGTCCAGAGGGTTTGGCGTAGAAGTCTCGGTCTTCTGAGGCCCCAGTAGAGCAAGGGGTAGTGTGGAAAATTATTTTTTCCTTGGCTTGTCAGCTAGTGCTCTGTGTCTTTTTTCGTGCGGCTGTCCGGTAACCCTAGAGACATTGACGTGGGGTCAGATTTGGGCCCTATAATGCTCCCTTGATCCATGTGTGTGCTGTTTTGCCGATAATACCATCTTTCAATTACTAGTTTGTTTTTTTTGGCGTCAGTGTTGCGGAATACTGTAATAGAACCATTTCACCGCATGTACTGCGTTCCGGGTCGTTGTTCCCCGACACCTGGTAGAAGTTTCTGAAACCCTGGCGCGAGAGCTGCGGCTGGTGGGCCGCGCTTTCGCAATAGCCTCTGTCTGGTGGGCCGCGCTCTCGTGAGAGCTGCCGTGATGACTTGCAGTTCTGAGGAGATTTCAGTCAGTGCAGCATTGCTCGTGGAGGTGCCGAGTTTCTGGGACAAGGTGGGACTGCGTCTGTACCTGGTTTACCTCAGAAGCTTCCTGGGATTTTGGGCCACAGGAGGAACAGGTAGGGAGAACCTTCTTCATGCGCGAATGGTCCAGAGGGTTTGGCGTAGACGTCTCGGTCTTCTGAGGCCACAGTAGAGGAAGGGGTGGTGTGGAAAATTATTTTTTCCTTGGCTTGTCTGCTAGTGCTCTTTTTTCGTGCGGCTGTCTGGGAACCCTAGCAACATTGATGTGGGGTCAGATTTGGGCTCTATAATGGTCCCTTGATCCATGTCTTAGTTGTGATGCCGATAACACCCTCTTTCGGTTACTAGTTTGTTTTCTTGGCGTCAGTGTTGCAGAATACTGTACTAGAAAAATTTCACCGCATGTAATGCTTCCCGGGTCGTTGTTCCCTGACACCTGGTAGAAGTTTCTGAAACCCTGGCGCAAGAACCGGGCCTGGTGGGCTACGCTCTCGCGAGAGCCGCCATGATGACTTGCAGTTCTGAGGAGATTGATTCCCGACACCTGGTACAGTGGCTATTGATAGAGTGGCAGGTGTTTCCAGTTAGTAGGAGCGGCATAGTAAGAGTAGCTTCCTTTCCTTGATTGAACCAAATCTGCGTACTGCTGTTCTGTAATTGGGGCAGTATCACCTGAGTTGTTAAGGCTCACTATTAATCCTCTGTGTATGTACCGCGTTTGTTCTGTGTATCAATGGACCCTGTATCGTTTCCAGATCCTGGCTAGTGCGAATCATGCTGCCATAAATGTGGGTGTAGAGATATGTGCTCATGTCCTCGAATTCCAATATTTTGGCATTTCAACATTCAGTGGAACCACTGTATCCTACATTAATTCTAGGTTTGTTTCTGAGGATTTGCCATAGCATTTTATATGTACTCTGCATCTTTTTACTTTATTAATTTTAAAGAATTGATCTTAGTTTATTCCTTCACCATTTCACGGGTAACTAAATAGTTTTAACACCCGTTCCTTCGACAGTCTCGCTTCTATGTATATTTATGAAGTTCTTTTTTAGAACATCCATTTTCAATTTCTTAGGGTGGAGTTGGACCCATGGCACTTTTTTGAGGGGAAATGGCAAACTATCGTACACCTAGTATGCTGTACATTGCATCTGCAGAAGCGACATTTTAAGGCTTCCAATGTCACTGTTATTGTCTAGTTTTTTCCCGCTTGAATTTTAGTTAGCTATCCTGTGTGGGAAGGAGGCACCGTAGTGTTTTCCCCATTTTTCGCGATTGAGATTCAATATCTTCGTGTGACGGTTGACCATTTCTTTGTGGTTTCGAGAGTGTTTATAGTAGCGTACGTTTAAAGTTTCGCCAGTAGTCTTTAGTCGATGTGCTGTGCAAGTTTTCAGTACATCGATATCGATACTTTTCACAAATGTGTACGTTCTTTTTCTTCCGTTCCACGGCCTGTGGTTTTACTTTCTGGGTAGGTTCCTTAGATGCTCAAAAAGATTATATTCTTGAGGACATGTTTTTATTCCTTGCATCGCTTTTGCGTCAGTGTCCGATATGAGAAACCATGGCTAAATCCTACATAATGAATTTATTTGTACCTTGCTGAAATTTTAAAATTTCTCCTAATACATTTAAGGTTTTTAACTAATTTGGAGTTAACGTTCATATGTGGGTGTGAGTTAAGGGTTCCATTAAACTGCAGGCGGATAGTCCTTCGCCTAGCACAATTGACCGGGAAAAAAAACCCAAAACGATTCTTACCCAGTGTAATGTCCTCCATCCTATAATGCTAATAGATCATGACTATTTGGTATTAATTATGGGTTCTCAATTTAATTCTATTTACATATACATATTTTCTCACGTCACGTAATGATTCAATGACAGACCCCCACATATAACGTCAGCTCCATGAAATTATGAAAAAAATCTAAAGAGGTTTCATACTTTGAGGGTGACAACCTTACATGTCAGTACAATGCATTGACCTCACTTTTGCTGTTGCAGGTGAGTCGTAAAATCACGGTAAGTAATACTTTGATATGTCGTTAAGTGGACATCTTATTTAATGTATGTATGCTATTCTAATTGTGTTTTAAGCTCTAATAAAGTTTGTTCTAAAAACTGTATGAGGCGTGAGCCGCATACATTATCTACTGTCATTATTTCATCCTTTCTTTCTTTATAGTCTCAGTTTCAGAGGTTAGGGACCACCGGTAGCTCGGTTGGACTCAGGCTTCTCTGATGTCTGGCATTGGACTTAGGGGTCAGGGTCCAGTCACGGCGTCCGGTGTTCAGCATCCGTCCTCTACGGTCGGGGTCCCGGCGCGGCTGCCGGTGTCCCGGCGCCGGTCGTCCGCGGTCGGGGTTCGGCTTCCGGGCCGGGGTCTGGGTCCGGGCGCGGCTGCCGGTGTCCCGGCGCCGGTCGTCCGCGGTCGGGGTCCGGCTTCCGGGCCGGGGTCTGGGTCCGGGCGCGGCTTCGGTAATCGGCACGGTCGTCATGATGAAGTCGACGCTTCCGGACGAGGAATGCGGAGTCGGCGGCTGCCGGGTATCCGGCACCCGATTAAGATCCTTGGTCGGGGTTCGGCTTCGGGCGAGGCCGGGGAATCCGGGCGCGACTGCGGTGTCCGGCGCGGTCGTCAGCCGATGCGAGGTCGACTTCGGGCGAGGTGCGAGATCCGGGCGACTTCCGGTGTCGGCGTAGTGGAATCGCGGTCGAGGGTCGGCTTCGGGCGAGTGGCGGGAGTCGGGGCGAGCTTCGGTGTCGGCACTGGTGCGTCAGGTCGAGGGTCCGGCTTCCGGGCCGGTGTCGAGAATCGGCGGCTTCCGTTGTCCGGCACCGGTCGTCCGCGGTCGGGGTCCGGCTTCCGGGACGGGGTCCGGCTTCCGGGCCGGGGTCAGGGTCCGAGCGCGGCTTCCGGTGTCCCGGCACCGGTCGTCCGCGGTCGGGGTCCGCTTCCGGGCCGGGGTCGGGGTCCGGCCGCGGTTGCCGGTGTTCGGCATCGGGCGTTCCGGGGCCTGTGTCCCTGCTCCATTGTCCGCTGTCCAGCATCATCCTTTGTTTCCTATGGGTAGTTTAGCATGGGGTTATAAGCTAGAAAAGGGTCAAGGCTTAGGCTTAGTGCATTCCGTTTGGGTTAAGCAGTTAAGGTTTATCTTTAGTAATTAAAGCGAATGTTATCAGGCTTTGAATTTAAAATTAAATTCAGGTCGAGGGTGAGGGTGAGGGTGTATTGGTAGGTTTATATATGACTTAGGATTAAAAGTTATTGGTAGTGTTACTGTTTTTGCATAGTGTAGCGCTAATGTTTTATGGTTGATTTAGAGTTAAGGTTAGGAACGAGTTTACATTTAGGTCTACGCCCTCACTCAGTGACTGGGGTTTAATTTTTGAATCGTTTACGATTTTACTTTGGTGGAAGGTCCTAGACATGTTTAGGCTTAGAAAGAGGCGTGTGTGTGTGTGTGTGTGTCTGTGTGTGTGTGTGTAGGATTATTGGTGAATTCATTAGGCCTTGAGGAAGGTTCAAGTTAGGATGAGAGTTGCGACTATGGTGTTAGTTCGATTTCGTGTTAGAACAAGGGTCCTCAGCAGCATGTGATTGGCAGGAGAGCGGGAGAAGCTTTATCTGTATTTGCAGGCGCTCCCTGGTGCCAGCATCACTCCCTCAGCTCCATGACGGTTCATCAGGCATCACGTTTTCACCGCGGTTAGGTTTCCAGATGCCAGAAAGGTTCCGGAATGCTGGGTTCTGAGCCAGCAGCAAAGATTTTGAAGGTCCGGATAGAAATAAAATTTACATTTGTATGGGAGGTGAGTTTAGGTGTAAGGATAGCTCCTTAGGGTGTTTAGGGTGTTACGGTGTTTAGGAGTCAGACTCAAGGTCGTCGTTTATCCCAAGGTGACCGTGGCTTGGCAGGTTTAGGGTTCATTTTCAAATAAGAGGTTGGTTAGATTTATTTCTATGGTCATTGATATTCGCTGCTCCGGTTATCGTCAGGTCAGGGTTAGTTTTAAAGCTGTCTTTTGTGGTCACGTTTAGGTGAGGAGGGTTAGGATCACCTCGGTAAACAGAAGCATGATTACGGTGGTTGCAGTTAGGGCAAGAGATTGAGGGTGAGCGGTTCAGGGTTAAAGTCGGCCTTTGGGTAAGGTAGGGTTTAGGGTCTATGCTTTTCATCTAGGCTTAGGGTCATCAGTTACCTTTCGGTGTTATGAATTAAAATTTACGTCAAGGATAAGGTTAGTTAGGGTGTTACCGTTTATGGTCAGATAAACTCGTAAATAGATTTGCGTTCAGTTTTGTTTATGAATCAAGTGACAGGGTGGAAGTTATCTTTATGTGGAATTATCATTAGAAGTTAGGTTAAGTAGTATGTATGAGTGGACCTATATTTAAAGGTAGAGTTTGAAGTCGGGTTAGAGTTCAGGTTTGATGTTATGATTCGTTTAGGGATATGTTAGCATTTACCACTAGGGTTACGGTTACAGGCAGATGTTAAGATAGGGAGAGAATGGTCATGTCTGTTTTACAGTCGTGTGTAGAAGTCACAGGGTTTGTTCTGTATCTGTCTTTATGTGTAGAGTTAAAAGTTAGGTTTGTGATAGATGTCAGGATGGATCAGGATTTACATGGTGCAGAATTTGGATTTACTTTTACAGTTATAGGGCAGGGTGAGACATGACGGTTTGGGGTTCGAACATCAGATGTTTTTGCGTTAGATGGTATTTTAGAGTTTGCTTTGGAAGTTGAAGGTTCATTTGTCATTACGGGCCGGAGTAATTTGGTGAGGGTTAGTTGGGTGAGTTGATTACGATGAGTTTATGTTAGGTCTACGCCCTCACCTAACCCAATAAAAGATATTGGTATCTGGTTAGTTGCTCAGGTAACTGAGTTATCTGGCTAAGAGTCAGTTAGGTATAGTTTTGTAGTCAGTTTTGGATGGTCTTCTTTGGTCTGTGTACGTTCATTCGTTTAAGTCATTTGGTGTTGTTAGGTTCAAAGTTAGCTTTTTCATTACGGTCAGGATTTAGGTATTACGGTAGGCATTGGAGCAAGGCATTTGAGGTTACATTAACAATTGGCAATCACAGTTTAGTGTTAGTTACTGTTAGGATCGAAGTTAAGTCTCTTAGGTTAGCGTAGAAGTTAGGATACGGTTTGTGTGAGAGTTAGGTTTAAGCCTTATTTTTGGGTTAAGGAAGTTTAGGTTAGAATTTGGTGTTATTGCTAGTGTTATGTTCAAGGTTAGGTTGAGATTTGGGGTTTGTAATAGAAGTAAATCTATGGTTCATTGTAAGTAGACTCAGGTTACGTATAATTAGAGTTAGTTATAGTGCTCATATTTGCGTGTTTAAGGTTTGGGATAAGGATCGCCTTCAGTTAGAGGTTTCTGCTTAGGGTTGTGGGATAGGGTGAGGGTGAGCTTATGACGGTGAGAGGGGAAGTGTATATAGAGAGAGGGTGTGTAGAAAAGAAGGTTATGTGATGATGGGTTAAACGTTCATGGCGAGATTGTCGATGTCTGCTCAGGCTTACCGGTCGTTAGGGTTATTTGGTATTGCAGTTTGGTTTACACGGTGATTGCTAGTTTATCGGCTAATGGGATTTGATAGGCTTCCTCGATTACTGTTGGGTAACTGGGTCAGATGAGGTGGTTAGAGCGAGGGTTTTGTCTGCTGGTTAATTGGCTAATGGGTTGGTTGGTTATGCTTATTGTTCAGGGAGTATGTTTAGTATGGTGTCAGTCACAGTGAAGGTTCGCATCAGGTTTAAATTAAACGTTGTGGGTCAGGTTTAGTGTGAAAGAGTTAGGATCGAATTTAGGTCAATTGTTTTAGGTCCTGTGATAGGTTATAGGATCACATGAGGGTTAAAAATAGATTATATGATAGATTATTGGTAGGGATGGATAAAGAAGTAAGGTTAATATGGTGTAGATATTGGGCTATAGCTAAGGTGTTTTTTTAGAGTCAGTAAGTTGGTATTAGAATTATGGTTATTTTTAAAGAAATAGAGTGAGGCTTATAATTCAGGTTATATACCCTGTTAGGGTTAGGTTTAGTTTCAGAGTTAAGGCTTGGGTTTGTATTAGATTTAAAATGTGGTTGAGGGTATTGGCTATGGGTTCTATTATGTAGTATAGATTAGAAAATAAAGGTAGATCGGGGTGTGTGTGAGTATCTTATGGGTTGAAAGGTGCATGAGTAGAAGTTTAGCATTTGTCTAGGGGTACTTAGGCATTTTGTCATGTTAGTTTCATTCGATAGGCTATTTCTTGAAGTGCTATTTGGCTAGTCGATGAGTGATCCAGTCATTTTTTGGTAATTTGGGCTTTGCTTCCGGATTCAGAGAGCAGGGTATGTTGGAGCAATTAGGGTTCTGGTGGCTTTGAATACTGTGGTCAGCATGATGGTGGTTAGGGCAAAGGTGACAGTGATGGTTTAGGTAAGATTTATTCTGACAACCATAAGTTGCAGTGAGGTCGACAGGGTTAGAACTGTTGTCAGGTCACGTGTTTAAGGTTATGAGAATTTAGGGCATTTTCCATGGGAGCGTTTGTAGGAGGTTCAAGAATGAGGTTTCAGTTATCGGGGTCCAATTTTAGAGTTATTGATCACGTTAATATGGCCAGTTTGGCGAGGTTATTTGTGTTTGCCTTTTATTGGGTTAAGGTGAAAGTCTAGAAGTTTTGTTAGGATGACATTTACATGTAAGACTGGAATTAATTTTTACATAGTTGATCGGTTACTTTGGTTCTGTTTTTGTGTTGGTACGTCTGGTTAGTTTGTAACTGTAAGTTTGGGATCGCGGTTTCGGTAGAGTGCAGCGGTCGATAGTTTTTGCAGTGAGTGTCGGTAGTGTCAGGGATGGATGGTATTATAGGGAGAGGAAAGTGTTACAGTACGGCTTGGAATTGCGAACGAGTTATGCGCAGGTGGAGAGGGCTAGGATGTAATTTAAGTGTTTAAAAATATGGGAAGTTAGGTCTCGGTTTAGGTATTCGGGTTAGTTTTTTGAGTGGCTTCATGGATATGTTTAGGATTATCGGTGGGGTTTTGCTTTAGGTACTATAGGAGGACTGCAGTTAGGCTTAAAACGTTAACGTTGTTTTGAAAATGCCTACGAAGTGACAGCAGAGAATCACTACATGACATGCACTCTTGTGTTTTTACCAATATACACATGAAATGGCAGGAGAGAAGACATTTCTTAACACCATGCCCTCGGGTTTATTTTCAGAATACACAAGAGAGCCGCAGAAATAACATTTTATGACTCGCACTGTGGTGTCATTCCCATAATGCCCACCAGATGGCAGCCAAAAGTAACTTTTATACCGACATATCCCCTGGAGAGTCGTTTTCTAAATGCACACGAGATGGCAGCGGACAAAACCTTTATATAATGAAACGTCCTCGGGTTTACTTTCGGAATGTACACGATGTAGCAGCAGAAGTAACATTTCATGACTCGCTTTGTGGTGTTATTTTCATATTCCCTTCCAATCGTCAGCCGAAAAAGGTAGTTCAAGCGGAGATACAATCGGGTGTTTTCGCAAACTGCAGATCCGATGGCAGCAGAGAACTTTTTAAATTACACTCTGGTGGAATTCTCAAAATGTGCTCAGGGTGGTGGAAGTAAACGAAATTTCTTGATGACACACGCATGCATGTTAATCTGAAAATGTCCACCAGATGAGAGCAAAAAATAAATTTTTATGGCATACTCCTGCTGGTTATTTTCAAAATGTCCACACGATGGCAGCAGGGAACATTTTTTTCCTAACATGTACTCGTTTTTCCCAAGATACATACTAAAAGGCAGCGGAAAAAATATTTCATGATGACATACCCTTGGGTGTCATTTATAAGACGCACACTATAGCAACAGAAATATCATCTCATGACATGCTCTGTGGTACTATTCCGAAAATGTCCACCACATGGCAGCCGAGAATTAATATTTATGATGAGAAACAGCTGGGTGTTAATGTTAACATACCCACGAGGAGGCGGGAGGGAATATTTAATAATACTCAGGTCTTATTCCAAGATGCACAGTCGATGAGAGCGGAAAATAGAATTTTTCGATGACATACACTCAGGTGTTATGCTCCCAATTCCCACCATATGTCAGCAGAAAAAATTACGCCGGTATACATTTGCTCGTTATTTTCGAAATAGTTACGAGATGGCAGCAGAGCATAAATTTTCAGGATGTGAACTTCCTATTTTCCTAAGATACACAAGACGGCAGGGCAGAAGAATTTTTCTCGATGACTTACCATTAGTTATTATGTTGATAATGCACACGAGAAAGCAGTTGAAATGATTCTTTAAAAAATGTTCTTTGTTTTCCCCACAATTCCCAATGGCCGGCAGAATAAAATGAATATTCACGGCGACAAAAATGGGCGTTATTCCAAAACATCGTCATTGTTATTGTTATTGTCTTGATATTCCAAAAGTATCCACCAGATGGCATCAAAGAATAACATTTTCACTTACATGCAAAGATCGTGCTTAAAAATTATTCTCTGCTGCCATCTCGTGGCTAATTTTTAAAATAGCAAGCTACTTTCAGTTATTAATATGTTTTTTGCTGCCATCCAGTGGGCATTTTGGGAATAACATGCAAGTGTATGCCATACTGGAAGTAATCCAATGTTATTCTCTGCTGCCATCTCGTGGCCAATTTTTAAAATAGCAAGTGTAAGTTATCATTAACATATTTTCTGCTGCCATCCAGTGTTCATTTTGGGAATAACATCCGAGTGTATGCCAGAGTATAAATAATCAAATGTTATTCTCTGCTGCCATCTCGTGGCCAATTTTTAAAATAGCAAGCTAGTGTAAATCAACGTTAAGATATTTTCTATTGCCATCTAGTGGCCAATTTGGGAATAACATGCGAATGCATGCCAGACTGGAAGCAATCAAATGTTATCCTCTGCTGCCATCTCGTGGCCAATTTTTAAAATAGCATGCTAGTGTAAATTAACATTAAGATATTTTCTGCTGCCATCTAGTGGTCATCTTGGGAATAACATCCAAGCGTACGGCAGAGTAGAAGTAATTAAATGTAATTCTCCGCTGCCATCTCGTGGCCAAATTTTCAAATAGCAAGCAAGTTAAGCCATCATTAACATGTATTCTACCGCCATCTGGTGTTTATTTTGGCAATAACACCCAAGTACGTGCCAGAGTGGAAGTTATTAAATGGTATTTTCTGCTGCTATCCGGTGGACTTTCCGTGCATGGCATCAGTGTTATTTTTAGGGTTACTTTTAGGGTTAGGGAACGGGTTAGG
>NW_024348530.1:0-10268 GCF_902729225.1 Pteropus medius
TTGTTATGGAAATAATGCGATCTTGAGATCTGTGAGTATATATTCTTTCATTCATTGTTCTCTTTTCTTCACTGCCTTGAGCCCCTCTGCATATCTATTAGAAGTGGTTAATGCAAATTGAATAATATTCTTACAGCTGTCACTCATGAGTCTGGAGGTACATTTGAATTGTCATTTCTAATTCCAAAAACATTGTGGTTTCACTGGTATAATAAGACTAGAGTTATTACTATAAACTTGAATTATCATTGTTTTAATTATTCGCAATCTGGGAAAAATGGGGTATTTCATCTTCACCTCTCTAGGAAGAAGTGGGATACTTAGGGGATGGCTACCTAAAAATTAGAGTATTACTTAATATCTGGGAGGCCTTGAAAGACTGAGTTAGCATGGGATAGCGACATGGTATTGCTATAACAAAGTGAGGCTTTTATACTTTTAGTTACTTGATGTGAAGCAAATCACTTTCCCTTTCAGGGCTTGCACTTTGCCATCTGTAAATTTTACAACCTCTAGATAGTCTTTCCAGCTCTGTCCTACAGTAGAGTTCGATTCTTCCTCGTTTTCCTCAGCTTCCTGTGTAGCGAATATTTATACTAAAGAAAGACATTCCTCCACCAATTCCCCCACTCTCAGAGGTAAGAACTTTTTTATAATGTTTTCAGTATTGATGAAAGTTTTTTTTTTTTTTTTTTTTTTTTTTTTTTTTGGCTTGTTCCCTCATGGGGATAATAATAGCTACATTGCATAATGGGTTTTATTGTCCCTGTTATTTTTGTTGAATTGAGGCTTAGAAATGTTAAGTGACCCACCTCCTGGTCATTGGCCTCATGGAGTTAAATTCAGATCTGTATAACATTAAAATACATGCTGCCACTGTGGCACTGCAGAAGACTAGGCAGACTTGATTATACAAGGATGGAAGTTGCATCTTCAAAGTTATGTCAATATAAGTCCCTACATGAATTTTTAGCTGACTACATAGAATCTATTTCATGAACCTAAACTGATACTTTCTTGGCCAGGGCTCTCATCAAAAAGATTTGTCCTATAAATAGTATGTTTCTACTATCTATTTTTTTTTTTTTGCGAGAAGAGCTTTCTCTCTTAAAATTGTATAGCACAATATTGATAGCATGTCTAATTTATTTCCATTCTGGTTGGTTCTAAGACCTATATTGTGCACCAGACAATTTGTTGTTGAAAGATTTTACATAAAATTTATTCTTAAAAGTAAAAGTTAGCTCTCAGTGAGAAAATTTAATTGAATCTGTCTTAAATATTTACTATTCAGAATAGGCACTTTCTAAATGGCTAATTTTTCATGTAACTTACATTCCTCATAAATCGTTCCATGTAATTTGGCTTTGTCAATTGACTGAAAAGATAAATCTCTAATTCTTTCTGTCTTCATCAAAAAACCTCTCTGAGATTAACTGGAAGAAAACAATAATGCTACTGAAATGGTGGGAGTTTTATATAAACTGGAGCCACTTCTTGGGGTCTTGGTGGAACCACCTTCCAGGTTCTCATTGATCCAACTACACTAGATAAGTGTTCCTTTTCATACTTGACAATCCTTATTGTAGTTTTATATATCACAGTTAAAACTGAGGGATTTGCAGAGAGATCTGGTTCCAAACCTGGCTTAGCCACTTACTGTATGACTTTAGGCAAATTATTTAACATCTCTATGCCTCAGTTTCATATACAAAATGATAAAAACGTTTATAAAAGCTACTTTGTGAAATTTCTATGAGGATAAAATGAATTAATGACTGTAAAGTATATAGACTAGTGTCTGGTATATAGTAAGCACTTGGTAGTAACTTGAATTGTTATTGGCTAGAATTCAAGACTGATTTATTTTGTATTAGTACATTACAGTGCATGACCTTCCTCACTTTTTATTTAGGAACTCCTTTTTTTCTGAAGTACTAAAAAGAATTAATGATGGTAAATGGTCCAGTAAGTGAAGTCCCTGAGAGAGGTGGGAGATAGTGATACTGTTTCAGGCTGTATTTCTTTCCTTACTGGGACTCTTAGCAAATACAGAGAGGGAATGATTAGCAAAGCCACATCAACTGGAGACCTCCAGTATACTGTTGTCCCTTTTGTAGTCTTCTTAAAATCTACAGAAGCATTCTTCTCTTGCAGATTATCAGTTGTCTTTGAGGAAACATTACTTACAAAAGGGAGAGAATGTATAGTACATTCTCTGAGCCATCCTGAGGAGATTAAGAGCAGCATGATATGATGGTTGGGTTTAAACAGTTCTGCAGACAGTTTGCCTCTATTTTGCACTGTAGATCAGTCATGCCCTATGCATCCTTCCTTAAGGTTCTAGTATCCCAGACAAAATGAATGATTTAATTTACAACTTACAAAGGAAATGGACCACATGCAATGGGCTCTAAACAACACAAATGGCCTTTCTTTGAGCAATCTCTAGATTGAAGGCAGTGATAACCTGGCCTGTAAAACAGAAGAACATTAGGTCTTTTAACAAGCAAGCAAACAAAAAACAATACTGCTTGATATTGATTGCAATCACACTAGGTGCTTGGACCCATGTGAGGCACAGTAAAACTGGAGAGTGACCAATTAAGTCACCAGCCCAGAACACTTACATTTTTTGGAGTAAGAAAAAAAGTGATTTTTGATTCTATTCTCCATCCCAGGGGTCTGAGCAGGCAAAATGTTCTCCTTTGCATGTCAAAGAGAAAATTCTCCTTTCTCCTACTCAGGCCTCTAATAAGGAGATAATTACTTACTTGTTGTACACAGTGGCCCCTACAGCCACCAGCAAAGGAGTTTGCTAAGAAGCTCTGAAAGCAGCACGAAAAAACATTTGCCAGAAGAAGCAGGGAGGAGTAGCAGCTGTACTAGAACAGGAAGACCACCTCATCCCCAGCTTTTGGCAGTTTCTTGGACAGCCTGAACCAGCATTCTCTGCCATACCACAGAAGGTGGGAGAAACAGTCTCCCCATCTTGCTTAAGACAGGGTTGGCAGGTGGCAAATCTGTGATCCTGGTAAAGTTGGTTTTAAATACGGTTGGCAGACAAAGTACAAGACAGACTAAGTTAAATTTGAATTTCAAATAATTTTTTTTTAGCATAAGTATACACTATTGGGACACACTAACACACACAAGAAAGGTTTTTCATCAAATTCAAATTTAACTGACATCTTGTATTTTTATTTGTCAAAATGGCAACCCTAATACTAAGGTCTCTCTTATCTTTTTATTTCTATTCTTTTTTCTCTCCATTTCCTCTGTTCCTCTACTTGATCATCAGATCCCTGCAATATAAGACTTGAATAAAGTAAACCACAAAATATAGAATCAAGCAATAAAATTTGAATCAGCACAGTGCTACTACAGGGGAGGCAATGTATATTAAATAAGCAATGTATATTATCTAGTCCCTGCAGTCATAGTCTTTTTAGAATGAAAAGTTTGGGGTCAAATGAAGTTGCTTAGGTCTACATCTTATTCAGCAGGTTTTAATACAAATAGAGGTCAAGTTACATAGTTAAAGACTCAAGTGACTTTTGCTTCTATATAAACCTGAGACACATCCTCAGACATTAAATCTGTTATTGCAACTTGTTCTACCTGCATTGTAATTCTCTACCAAGTGCATAATGATATATAAAATGCAAGTAAATGGCAAGATAATTCATAGCACCAACAGAACTCAAAAGAAATAGTAAGGACTTATAAAAGAGTTGAGAGCACATTGCTATATTTACCAGTCACTGTAGTGATGTAGATCCTTTGCCTACTTAAAAAAATAAATAAATAATAAGATCTTGCTACCCAGCACATGTCAGTTTGGCTCAAATAAACTCATAAAAATTCTCTAAAAGATAATAATAATACAAATTCTCCTGATTTGTAGAGTGTGAGAAAGGCTTTATAACGTAGTCATAACGGAATCATAGAAATAGTTACTTTGCTATTTATTTCTTTAAATAAATTATCTTGCATAAATTAACTGGCCATATCCTAATTGATGTCTGCCAATCCTCTCCCAATCCAACTCTTCTATCACTAATGCCACTGCCAGATACAAAGAAGTGGAAAAATAAGGAGAGGTTAATCTGGAAAGTTCTGGCCTCACACCAGAACATCCCATCTGAAGGGCGTTCGGGAGGTAGGTTGATAGTGTGTTATGCTTCTCTAATCTCCCTCTCTTGAAGTCTAAGCATTAAGATTTACCCAAGAAGTCCCTTCTAAAAAGCATTTTGGATGCAGTGTAAAATACCCATTTTCCATTTTAACAAGGCTATGTATACTAGATGCCAACAAACACTTGGTAATTTCCATTAAATAACCAGTCAATAAATTCTGTCTGTATTTTTTTGAAGGTGGAAAGTGGTGGTGATGAAAAAAATCAATCAAACCAGTTTTCACATTGCACTGGCTGGCATAATCATAGACTCTGCATCCTACAAGTATCACCGCTCTGTTTTCCACTTCTCTTAGTTTTCACCTTTCTATTCACATCTGTTAGTTCTGCCCTTAGTGCATTTGAGGGGAGGATACAACTACCTGTTACTCAGTATAATATGTTGCTCAAGTTTGAAAAGGCATAAATCAAGCATAAACATATAGTGTGCCAGGTCATGAAACTAGAAAAGTACCCAACAAACAAGGCAAGTCTGTGTGTGTGTCTGTGTGTGTGTGTGTGTGTATGTGTGTGTGTGTTATTATTGTGTATGACAGTGTGGGATCCGAAAATCTACATTTCTAAACTTTTAGAGTTTAACAACATTGTACCATTTGGGGCATTTAATTTTTGAAACTCACTAGAACTTAAGGTAATTAAAAAAAACATTACAGCAACTGGCAAGTATGGTCAGAAGGCTAACAGAAGCAAGGAAATTCGTAGACTCTTATTTATGTATTTTTATTTCTAACGGCGGCCAATCTTCCAAGTCAGGAAATATTTCCACATGTTCTAGACATCTTCCTGAAGGTATGAGGTTCTCCTGAAACCATCCTTACACTTGGCCATGCCAACAACATTACAGCAAACTACAGTACCCTGAGGAAAAAAAAAATACTCTTTCAAGCTTCTTAAATGACTCATTCGACAGAAAGTAATTTTTAAAAAGCAAGGGTAATATTTCCATCCTTTGGAAATATTTATCTCTACACTGTGTCACCTTTTTTTTTTTATAGTCAATACAGAAAGTTACCTAGGCGGTATAATTCTGAAAGGCCAACCTGTCTCCAGCATTTTCTTAATAGGGTGTCATTAGTCAATTCTTTCCATCAAGGTATATCTGCAGAAAGCCCCTATTAAAATAAGTCATTTAGGAGAAGGTCACTTTTGCACGCATCTTTTTAGTCGTACAAAAAATTGTTCCAAGCACCCATATATATAAGGCATTCTGCTAGTTCCCAAAATATTATAAAAGTGGTTATGATAGATTTTCTGGATATAGCTAATTTTTTCATAATATCCACTTGTAGAATGATAACACTGACAATAAAAGAAGATGAGCGTGGGCAATAGAAAACATACTAAGATATTTACATTGAAATTTTTGTTTTCTCTGATGACCTTGTGCCTACTACGTGCAGGGCTCTTTACCAGGTGCCTGGAAGGTGGAGCCAAAATGAAAAAATCCTGGCCTTATCCCTGAAGAAACTTGTAAACTAGTTTCAAAGACTAATGAATTTTTAGGCATCTACTTCAAGTCTTGTAGATGATTTTCTACTGTTATTGCAACACTTTATTTTGTGACAAGGTGGGAGGAACTTGGCTGCTTGCAAAATACTTGTAGAGGTTAACCACCAGGAAAGCCTTAAGCAGTAAGTTCTGTTGAAACCTGTATCCCTAAATGACGAGACAATGCAAGGAGAATTTTATTTAAGCAGCACACCTGGTATACATCTCATCTCCTCATCTCAATGCAAAACCTGCCTCTATCCACCTGCTTAACTCTCTTCCTCTGCCAACCTCTAACCTTCCAAGCTATAGCCACTTAGCCCCTAAATGTAATTTGTTCCAGCCCGGACTCTGGAAGAAATTCTGTTCTTAGGTAGTGAACAAACAACAAGGGTACCCTAATTTATATATATATAAATATAAAATGCATGTATGAGAAAATGCATGTATGAGAAAATATATATATATATATATATAGTGTATTTTCTCACACATGCATTTCTAAGAGCATGAATTATATATATATACACACATATATATAATTATATATATATATGTGTGTGTGTGTATATATATATATATATATATATGTATATATATATATGCTCCTAGACATGCATCTATTAGAAAATGCACAGATTATTTTTTTAATTTGTTAATTTTTAAAATCCCCACCATTCAGAAACCAATCATCCACAAAAGAGGTGTTGAGGTTCTGTTTCATCTTTGAGAAACACTAACTTTCAATGATCTTTTGTTGCTTCCCTCTTTTCTGAGGGTCCCAGTAGGCGCAGTAACTGAGGAAAAATGCCTCTGGCCCTGGAGGCAGGCCCCTACTCACTAGAAAAGTATAAAGGGGTGACAGCAAGCACTTTTCTGCCTTCCTAGGCCTTCCAGGAGTCTGAGCAGGAGCTACAAATGTCCTATAAAGCCCATCTGCTTGACCCTGTCCACTTCTGAAATTCTACCAAGTCCCAGAAAAAGTTCTTGAGACTAGAGTGTGCCTTAGTGCCCAGTATGAACAAATATGCTAGAAGGACACATCATGAATAATCTTCACCACTGACTTCAGCTCACCAGTTTCTTATAAACTTTTGCAATTAGTCAGATTTTTCTTCAACTGGCTGATCTAGTTGAAAGATTTTTGACTTTGGCTAGTACATGTTGAACTGAATGTAATACAGTAAAGAGCACAGACCTAGGAGCCAAGAAAATTTGGTTTGACTCCTGACATTGCAACTTACTAGCTTTGTGAAATTGTTCAATAACTCAAGTTTTTAGATCCTTAGTTTTCTAATTTATGAGATTGGAAGATGATGATAACAATGGTACCTACCTCATAAAACTCCTATGAATTATAAGTGATATGTAAATTAAGTACTAGTCACAATGTAAACAGTAAATGTTACCCATTTTTAGGACCTTGAACTCACTATCTCTAAAGTGACTATATTTTATTCTCCATCTTTTTTTCTCACCCAATTTGTATACCAAATAATTTTATTTAATATTAAATTTCTTCTCAGAGTCAATAAAAACTGTCCTTCTCTGCAGACTCTTAGATTTGTCCTTTTTGATCACGGCTGTGTTTTTGTTTTGTTTTGTTCCTCTTTAGAGTTAATGATTTATACAAAATGTTATTGGCAGTGCTTAGAATATAATCAATCTTCTTTTCCCTCAGGGGACCCTTAATAGTCCAACCTCCTTTTCCTAGTCATAAAGAGTCTCTGCCTATAAATGACATACCTGAAAGGAGCTTTCTTATTTTATAACACAAATTATACACAAACCATTTCCATATCAGTATTTCTCCAACTGAAATGACACACGATTTATACCTCATTGTTCTTTTCTCTATGCTCTGGTAGAGGAGGAATTTTTTATAACCCAGGTATAACTGAGCAAGGAAAATATAACCCTGTAGGTTAAAGAACTACTTATACATTCTGATAATTCTTTGATATTTTAGCATAATTTTACTCATAGGCCTCTCTGTAAGAGCCTGCCCTCAGTATAGCCCCAGCAACATAAAAGTGTGAAAGCTTCCATTTTTCCTTTGATACCTTCAGAGAGCTATAGTGACATTTTAATTTCTAAATGCAACTTTGATATCACCTACAAAACGGCCTTAGATACAGATACACAAATATGATAGAATGTTAGAAAGTCCTCAAACCAAGTTAGGACTCATTCTTATTTCAAGTGTTAGAACTGCCAAGTGCTATTTTCCAAAGTGTCTGTTTCATGAAATGTGGTAAGGACCTAGCTAACTAGTTTTTAGTGGTCAAATACTAGAGGATCAAGGAAATCAAGAACTCTTGATACTTCAATCACCAACCACCTTCACTGAATTTACTGAGGATCTGACCACAACCATATATATATATATATAACTTATATTCTATGTAGTATAATTTACATATATAGTATATAGACATATGCATGTATTTGGGATCTATATTCGTATCTATATATATATATGTACGTATATGGTGTATATATATAAATATATGCATATGTATATACAAAATGAGACAAAATTTAATTTTCAATATATTAAACAAAAAGTACATTAGTGTTTCTAGTACTGCTCTCACCCATTCCCACCACACTATGAAATGGCCTATAAAAGCTTGTTCTCATAAATTTTCCTAAAACTGATATATTAAAAACAGCTTTAGTGTATAAGCTAAGCATCAATTATGCAATTTCGTATATCTATTTTTAAGTAATTGTAATATTGCCATACAGAGAGATTTATACTTATATTTTATTAAAAATTATAATTACGGTGCTTTTATATGATTGACCAAAGCCAGTATACTATAGTTTATCAGTCTTGGTCTTTGTTTAGCAATATGTATTTGTTGTCTCCCCACTTTTAAATTTGTCTTTTCTGCCTATAGAACTTTATAAAATAAACTGAATTAAGTGTCTGAAATATGAGATAATGATTTTTGCATCACCCCAACACACACACTATAGCATTTGAATATATTTCCATGTATATCTGTGCACTTATTAAAGATTAGAGTAGATGTGAAAAAATTTAAATGTGGCTTCTTGAGAGCACAGATCCCACATATGACTTTACTTTTACCTTTTGTTCCTATTATGCTACTGCTTCTTCCTTCCTCAAGATTTATCAGGAAGGAGGTGGAAGTAAATTTTGATATAACATACATACAAAAAAAAAAAAGACAAGCCTATAACTCAGAGCTTGGGTTATGTTCCACAGTTGGAGAGATGTCACAGCCAAGATAGACATATTCCATTTTCTCCAAGTCCTTTAAGTCTCAGCACTTTCTCCTAATTTGGTCCCTTGAGTCTTAATTTACTTAGCCTATGTTGGTCCTTTTCACCTCCTTTGCAAATTTTCAATCTTGGTTCTCTTATTGAGAAAAAAACAAACAAACAAACAAACAAACACACAAACAAAAACAAAACAAAAACTTGTTCCTGGAGCCTCAGAAACTTCATTAGACTTTCTACATCCATGAAAAAAATGACAACCCTATTTCCTCCCTCCTTTTTCCCAATCTTACCCTAGCGCTCCCTTTCCTTCTTGCTACCCATCACTCCCTTCTCAAATGTAGAGTCCACAATCATAGGGAAAATAACCTCCTTCCTTATGTCTACTAAAACTAAATCAATAAAAATGACCATCTCCCCCTCAAAAAAAAGTGTTTTCTAATTATTCTAACTAGCTCCTAGTGTTTAACACAGTGCTTGGCACATAGTGAGCATTTGATTAATATTTTAAAATTTTTAATGGAAAATTTTAAACATTCAAGACAATTTTTTTTATTTGATGGATAAATTTAATGTTTCCTATGCTAGAACAGCCTGAGGGGTACTGAAGAAAGACCAAACCTTACTTTTGAAGTCTTTTATCACAAGGGGTTGATGTCACAGGAAGAAAGTAGAACCAAGAGAAGGCTCTGGACTTATGGTAGTGCACTAGGAAGTCACAACAGCCTGATAAGCAGGTGTTCTCAAAGAAGTTTAAGCTTTATTTCCTGCTTCTGAGGCTTGTGATGTATAATGAAATGCACGGTGTTATGTACTTTATGGGAGCTCAAGCAATACTTGTTGACTGACTTAATTGAGCTATATTTGCAAAATGGCAAGGATGTGAGGAAACTTTCCTACCTAAAAAGAAAGCATTCACATTGCTAGACATTTGGTAGGCAAATAAACAGTATAATTTCAGCCCAAAAGTAAAAATACTCAACCCCCTATCCAATAGGTCTAGTGGCTAGTCAACCCAAATGTCAGCACTATGTTTTTAAAACTTAATTTAAAATATCACAAATTGTATGTCATCAGCTTTGAAGACATTTCTTTCATGCGTGTTCCCATTCCCTGCCCCAACTTTAAATCCAGAAAATGTAACTAATAAACCTAAATCTCACTGTCTGGTGAGATTTCCAAGTAAAAGCAAAGTGTCAAAGAGTTACTTAAAAAATAAAATTTAAAAGTGAAGCATTGGACGGTGTTTTAAAAAATCCGTATTCAATGGTGCACTTCCATAGTGCAAGCAATTCAGAAATTTGCTCATGGTTGTAATGCCATCCCTTCA
>NW_024348530.1:10316-38476 GCF_902729225.1 Pteropus medius
TGATAACTACTAAGAGACAGATGACTGCTTCAATCTCTCTCAAAAATGACTTCTTACTTATGTCTGAGTATACATTTAAGTTTTAGGACAGTAAGATATTTGAAGCAGTCCTTTCCTTCCACCAGCATTGAGTTTCAAATAAGCATCAGGCATATGTGACAATTAAGCTGTAGACCCAATTGTAGAGTTTTACCCTATTTCAGGTGAATATTTCCTTTGCTTGAAATGGTTGCCTTGAACTTTTTCTCACTCCTATTTCTGCCTTCATAACCTGCTAATGGCAATATGGGAAAGGTGACTGAGGTTAAGGATGCAGTCAAGACTTCATTAAGGTCAAGGCCAACTGTTTCATTTTGGAGATTCAGTTCATTGTCTTATCCCACTAGTATTCTACTTAACAAGATGGTGTTAGATAATAGTAACAAAATGAAGCATTCTGCCTTCTCAATTTACCTGTTATACCTTTACATTGAGTAACATAGTAGTCACTGAGCTAAATAGCAGGTCTCAAATATCAGGTCTCACCATCAGATGGCAAAATAGAGGAGAGGATAGAAAAACATGATGAAAATCATTTTATTTGGTGAAATGAGGACTATTCCAACTTGCAGCCAAAACCAGCTTCTATTTCACCGGCGGGGAGGGAGGGTTGATTATACGATAGTTATTAATATGTTAATGACAGTAAGAACAAGAATAGCTTACATTTTATTGAGTTCCAGACACTGTGCTGGGTGTATTGTCAAAGAGCCAGAGAAACCTTGGAAATTATCAAGTCTAACACATGGGCCCAGAAAAGGCAAGTTATATGTACAGTGTCAGTTAGTGGGAGATTCAGCTTGCCATCCACTGTGTCACGCAGTATCTCACCGTTCATCATTTTTCATGTGTATCTTTTAACATAGCTGTAATCAGAGTGTACATATAATATAGAATACCTAACATCTTAAACATAGTTCTAGGTTGCTAGATATCTTCATAAACATTGCTTTTCAGAGCAATGATATATTGACTGAGTATAAGGCTATTTACTTCATCTTATTTTTAACTATTTAGGATTTTGCTGAATTTATCTTTTTGCAAATAATAGCAACAGTAATGATGATATCAACAGTTACCTTTAAAGGATAGCTATTTAGTAGTTACCAGAGGGAAAAAGGGGAGTAGAGGAGATAGAAAAGGGTAAAGAGGATCAAGGTCAAATATATGGTGATGGAAGGAGATTGACTTTGGGTGGTGAACGCACAATGCAACATACAGATGATGTATTATTGAACTGTACACTTGAAGCCTATATAATTTTATTAACCAACATCACCCCAGTTTAATAAAAAATAAATTTAAAAATATACCTACCATATGCCAGACATTTTATATGTGTTGTTTCTAAATTTTATCAAATATTGCAATGAAGGTATTATTAGCTCCGTTTTATAAATAAAGAAATGCACATTCAGAGGTTAAGTGACTTGCTCAAGGTCACAGCTAATTAATGTAATTAAAGTAAGCACTGAATCAGGTCTGCCTGGTTCCAAAGTAGGCTCTTTTTTTCACCACAATATGCTATCTTTCTGCTAAAATGAATATTTTTATGCTTTTTCTACATGTTTGGTGTTTATAACAGATTTCCAAAAGTGGTATTATTGGTGTAAAGAGTATGAACATTTAAAAAACATTTACTACATAATCAAGAGTGTTTTCTATGAAGAAGGTATTGATGTATAGTTCCAAGACTTTTTACAGAAAGAAATTGAAGTAGAAAAAAGAGGTCACATCAATGAGTCTGACAAAGGAAAATCTATCTAATGTAAATAAAGCATCTGGAATCATTCTGCCTTCTGTAACATAGAGGTTTTTATTATGAAGATCTGATGGTAGAAAGTGTTCTCAATCTCTGGATTTGAATAGGTACATATAAAATTATTAGGAATTATAAATGTGTACAGGACCTAGTGTATGGTAGATGCTTCATGAAGATTCAGTTAAAAAGAAATGACCTGGACTTCTGGATCCTAATGAGGATGTAGAAAGCTGGAAAGAATGTCACCTCCACCCTAATGACAACTAAAAAGCTGAATAATCTACAAAATCATAATTTTTCCTGAAGCCAGAGAAAAGACTCAAGGCAACCAATCAGGACCAATCAGGCTGAAATCTGAAGAAAGATAAGCACCTGCAAGGAGAAATGGGACATGCGCACTGGCTCACCTGTGGTTGCAGGAGGAAGACAACATCACCATAGAAGTTGGTATAAAGAATCCAGCTAAATTTTTGATGAAATGCTAAACCCCAAGTATGGGCTAGCATGAGAGTACAGTACCTTTGGGAGCCACAGATACAAAAGGAATTTATACGCATTTGCAGGCTTTTTTCTACGGATTTATAGTGATGACCTGGTGGAGCAGAGAAGCCATTGTAGTAGGAAAAACATGCAACCATGTCCAATTCTTTTCCATCTAAAGAGTAAAAGCCTTAAGCTCTAGAGGAAAGGCAGCAAATCCTGTTCCCAGACCTTTTCAAGGTATAGATGAAGATCTACCACAGATGGGGGAAATGTAAAAAAGTTAGTCCTCTATTCTGGAGGAAAGGCAAGTATTAGTCTTGTGATCAGACCATTTAGAAGTTTCCTACCACTAGTATCAGGTCAAGATAACTAATAAATTACCACTCCCATGACCTAGAGGCACAGGATCTGCTTAAGACTGAATTTGAATTAGGAAAAATGGGAACTCCTCCCTGCCCCACACCACCAGCTTACAAGCACTTAATATGAAAGAATAGCAGTACACCACTAGGGGAGGCACATGAGCATGGAGAGAGAATCTCTTTGAGGCACGAGTACACAGAGGTCTAAAACTGAGGGTAGAGTGAAAATATTAAGAAAAAAAAAACAGCAAACAAACCCTTATGTTAAGCACAAGGTAACAGAGAAATTCTAAGCTGATAGTGAACTGAGGGTAACGAGAGTAACAACATAACCAAAACATAGCTCACCTTCTTATTAGATTGATTAAACCTCCCAGATTAATGACCTAGTAGAGCAAGTGTGCCTATTTCAATGCATGCACACTGTTTACTTCAATTTCTACTATTCTGCTATGTTTGACATTCAAATAAAAATTTTGAAAGACAAAAAGCAAGGGAAAAACAAGCCTATTCTCAAGAGATAAAGCAATCAATATAGCTAGCCTCATAGATGACTTGGATATTCAAACTATGAAACAGAAAATTTAATATAACTATAATTGCCATCTAAAAGGTTTTAGTGGAACATATGGAAAACATGCATGAACAAATGGAGATTTCAGCAAAGAAGTTAACTATAAAAAATTAGAAATGCTAGAAATGAAAATCAGTAAAAGCTAAAGAATGTCTTTCACACTCTTATCAGTAGACTCAAAAAAGCTAAGAAAGGAATCAGTGAAACTGTAGATAAAGAAAAAAAAAAGTTGACTCAAACTGAAACACGAAAAGAAAAGAGAATGAAAACAAATAAATGACCATATACACACACACAAATAAATAAAAAACTAAAAAGAACATCCAAGACCTATTGGTTAATATACAATGATCTAACACATATGAAACTAGATTTCCCAAGGAGAATAAAAAGAACAAGGAAGAAGAAATATTTGAAGAGATAAAGGTCAAGAATTTCCCCCAAATAATAAAACATGTCAAATTACATATCCAAGAAGCTCAGAGAACCCCAAGGATGATTATCATATCACCACCACACACACACACACACACACACACACACACACACACACACACACACACACATTATACACAAGCTTTAAACTGTTGAAAAAAGAAGATAACTAAAGACTTTCAGAAGAAAAATACAAAAAAGCAAACATGGGAAGATAACAGAGTAGTATCTTTAAAGTTCTCAGAGAAAAAAAACTGTCAACCCAGAATTCTATATCCAGTGTAAATATTTTTCAAAAATTCAGGAGAAATGAGGACTTTTCACACAAACAAAAACAGAGAATTCATTACCAGAAGTCCTGAACTATAAAAAACTTAGAGAAGTTCTTCAGACTTAAGGAGTATCATACCCAGATAGAAACTTGGATTTACCCAAAGAAACGAAGATTCCAGGAATGATTCAAATGCATATAAACATGTAATTATTTTTATCTTTTTAATTGCTCTAAAACATACGGATTAAATAAAAAGTAGTAGTGTTGAGTATAAAGATTATATCATACATAAATGCAAAACTTATAACAACCATAATCATAGTACACACGCTGGGATACCAAACAGTGAAGCAGAAGAATATTACTTGCAGGTATATACCATGTAATTGAAGATGTATATTAAAAAATCTTGATTCTGGTAGTAGTTACATGACTGAATGTGTTTCTCTAAAATATACTTAAAAGAGTAAATTTCACTAAATACAAACTGCAGTAAGTCCTCACTTAATGTTGTCAATAGGTTCTGTAAATTTTGATGAAACAACGTATGATGGAAACCAATTTTACTATAAACAAATTGACATAAACGAGAGTTGTTCTTATGACATCTAATCAACATTTTAAGGAAACAATATTGGATGAAATGACGTTATCTGAGGACTTGTTGTGTATCTCAATAAACCTTAATTAAAAAAAAATCATGCACAACTCACCTTTTTACCCTCTTGACTTTTCTTGTTTTTATGGCATCACAGTTCTGATGACTGATGACGAAAAACCATCTTTTTGTGCTATCTAACCTTACCTTTGTTTTTTACCTATACAACTGAAGTTTTTATTCCTAAAATTTTGTGATATAAAGAGCTCTATACTTTCAAATCAAAACAAGTACATAAACACACTTAAACACATACCCCTCAGGAATTAGAATGTGTATACAGCCACAGAGATTACAAATTTGTCATAAAGAAGAGGAACTTCTATGTATAAGGTGTAGGTATTTATGCTTAACATGGCAAAATTTACCTAGATCACACAAATGTTAACTAATCATTCAGTACAAGATGCAACTGAGGTAACATAAACAATATATTTGTATCTGTATCACTTCACTGTCTATAGCTTACTGGTTCTGTTAGTAGGTAAGGTCAAAATGGTTTGAAAAAAAATCTTTCGTCATGTATATTGGCATTCTCTCTGTTCCCTATGCTCACCAAGGTTCTTTCTACTTTTAGGAACCTTCCACAGTGCTATTTCTACTACTCAAGTTCTATGCTATAAGCACTTTGGTGCAAATTTTAAAGATCTCCCCCACCCCAACCTAGATAGAGAAATTAAAAAAGAAACCTCTTCTGGGCAAATACAGCCTTAAAGTTACAAGACTTGGCAAGCAAAGATCACCCTTGTCTGAACTAGAAATATGCCCTTCTGTTAGACCTATACCAGAACACTTCTACACAACCCATATATAAAGGACCCGTGGTCAGTCGACGGCAAGGATTAGCCTAGGGACAGTGATTTGGTTTTTGAGGAACAGGCATGAGATAGAGGAACACTTGCATTTGCAAGATTTATAAAATGTCTATTCCCCATATTAGAGTGGGAGAAAGGTACCTGATCAAGGTGATAGGACCACTAAAGCACTCCCACCTCCAAGTCACTTTTAAATACCGCCCTTCTTCTTTTTAGAATGCATCAACATCATCCTCCACAAACACACTTTTGCTTAGTAATCTCATATTTGTCCTTCTGATATCAGTTTACCAAGTACTTCCCCAAGGATGCCAATGATAACCCTTCAATTTAAATTAAGCCCTCCTATTCTATGCTTTTATATCACTAGGATTTTTTTTTACTGAATGTATATTACAATTGCAATTATAAAGTTATTTGTGTGCCTCTCTCAACCCCCACGCATATACTCATATTTAATCACTTACACATTTCTAGACTATAAGCCCCAGAAGAATAGGACCATCTGTTTTGTTTATCACTTTGATAGTCCAGAGACTATCACAGCGCCTGGCACATACTTTGTGCTTAATAAATAATCACTAAATAAATGCAGTTTTTCTTGTTAGATTCTTTGGAAAACTGTGTCACACACATGTGCACACTCATGTACATAGTATGATATAGAATGCTCTGGAAACTTTTTATAACATTCAATTTAAATGTTGAATGTGAGTAATTAGAACAGCATGGAGGTATAATATAAAACAAGTGATATTTTTATTTGGATACATCTTATTTGAATTACTTCCCTTTCCCATTTATGTTTTATTAATTCTCTTCTAATAATTTTTAGATTTGATATTTGATTGGTAGGTTAACTATAGATTGCCAACTCATTTCCTTTGTAATAATTCTCACAGATGTCACTGAGCTAATTTAACTTGATTCATCTCTCAAAGTGAAATGTTGTGTTTTGGCATTATTTGATTTGCAGTGTAGGCTTTTGACTTGTAATTACTGTTGTTATTAGAAAATGAAGAATGAATATGTAATCTACCTCCACTTACCAAATAGATTCTGCCATAAGTACCAAGGCCGATGGTTTTATCCAGTGAGAATATTCCAGTTGGATCCTGAAAAAATGTAGAACAAAAATTGTCGATCTTCTTGAAAAAAAAGGCAAGCATTCAACTATCCAGAATGGTATTTCCAATCTGCCTTGCACCCTTAGAATTTCCGTGGGAAGAACCTAAGTGTCATTTACCAAAAGAATAGACATGTCACAGTCTCCTTGGACTAAGTGTAGTCATTTATAAAAAAGAAACAATGGTATTGACATTAAGTATTTGTATAATTGTCACAAAACTGTAAAATGCATACAATTATGTCTAGTTGATGCATATTCATAATATAATTAGCAGAATATTAAAACAGAAATAAGTTCATTTACTTGCAATCAAAATACTCTTTTAATATCCATTTTCTGAGTGCTAACTGGACAGACAGAAGGCTCAGCTTAGATCAGTGATGAGTACACACTGGATATAAAATAGCTTATGCATATAAAAGTAATTCTTAAGAAAGAATATAACCTTTAAATACAAATAATAAGGCAAGATCATGACATTGAAAGAGCATCACTTAAAAAATAGACAAAGTTGTTTTTGTTTATTTGTTTTTAAGTTAATCTTTGCGTATCTTTTCATGGCACGAATTCACTGACTTTTTTTTTTTGTCTTAGCCTAAATGTGGCACCATAGCAAAGTATAACCTGTTTATGAAGATTTCTAAGGCTTCCATATTCATCCATAAACATTGTTTCCTTACCTGAAAATATAGATATTCCTTAATTGTTCATCACCAAAATGGTATTTGAATTTTATCACTACTTAAACTTTTAGTTTAGCAGCTTATTTTGCTATTTTAGCAAAACTTATATGAGGTATGAGTAGATGCCAGTTTATATACGAAGTGGTAGCAGCATTGGCAAATTCTTGGAAATTCACATGCCTTATAGAAAGCATATTTTATACATACAAACTTTGTTTAACCTGGTTTGAAAACATTTTTATTACTGTGACAAATGTGAGCTAAACAGAAAAAGTATTGAGCATATGCAATGTATATACTGAAATTATAGACACCTTTAAACCGGTGTGATATTTGTGTAATCTAGCAAAACTGTCATAGGAAAATGACACAGGTCTGGGATTACTTCAGTCAACAAGTGTTAAACAAGACAGAGTCAAGAGACTGAAGTCTAAGTCCTAGCTTTGCCATTAATTAACTATATGACTCTCAGTAAGTTATTTACTCTCTTTGGGACTTCTTTTCACATATTTAAAATGAAGTTGCTGTGTTAGGTGATTTCCTAGCTCTAGTTCTAAAATTCTACAAGAAAAAATATCAGATTCCAGCATTCTAAAATCCAGATGTTTCCACTGGATTGATATAACCATTGTTAGAAAAAACAACAGCCTACTTAAAATCATCATCAAAATCAATGTCACAATATGCACTGTATCATTATAAGCAAATAGTTTAAGAAACATACTCCCAATGAAAATACAAAACTTATTTAAAATGATAATTTTGAGAATTCAAGAGAAGTAAAAATGTACTGTTATAGTGGTCTTGATAATAAGCATATCGTTACAACTCACTGAAAAACTTATGGGAAAAAGTTAGCTAACAAGGGAGTTGCTAAGGTTCAGCTTGAAGACTTTATCACTTTAGCATATTTCTTTGAAGGATATCTTTGAGGGATTTTTTATTAGACATTATTAATTCTGGAGAAACAGCCTTTGGCCATCTGTCAAAAGAATCAAATATGTTAGCTGACTCCAACTGGTAAACCATTTTCTGTTATGGTTAAGGTTGCATTTTAGCTGATAAAGATACCACATATTAGAGAATTACTGAATTATCTGAACAACTTTATTTCTGAATCTTTGAATACAGTCTTAAATATCTTTAATCCTTTCTCTACTCCTCGATGGCATGTGTACCTTGCTCATATTTGGACTCGGGTATCTAATTACTCAAAAAAAAAAAAACAAAACAAAAACAAAAAAAAAAAAACAAAGAAATGAACAGGGATAATAAAATGCCTGTGCAATTCTTGGAGGCCTAATTTTATCTATATTCATGTTGTCTAGAAAATTATTTTTCTGCTTACAAATGACCGAAACATTTTAATTCTCATGCTCACATTTAATAAAAAAAAAGATTTGAATTTTTTTTCTTCTGTTTTAAAAGGCAGCTTAGCTTAGTATTCATCTGTTCTAAGAGTATTTTTCATTAGTTTTATGCAATATTTTTCTTTCCCCATCTTCATACCGGTATCTTTCAAGACTAAATGATTGTCAAACTGGGAAGAAAGAAAAGAACAATGTAATTACTTGGATAATATTATTCAATTTCTTATATCAGATTTTCCACTACATTAAGTCAGGGAGTGTATTCTTGGCTTCCAAATAAGAAAGCATCAAAAAAGAATCTTTTTTTTGGGGTTCACTGTGAAATTAAAAGGTCTCCTTTAAAGGGGTCTCTATAATTACTTGGTCTTCTCTTCTGCCCTGCCACACCAAGATAGGAAAATCAGAAGAGGAAAGATCTTTAAATCGATTTGGAGATTATTTGGTGGTTCACTATGCTTTGGTGTTCCATTTAGTTATTTTTTTAAAATGGTTAGTAATCAAGAAAAGGGTTAGTAATCAAAATAAATTACTAAAACATTTTTGAATCATAAAGTTGAGCAAATACTTTATACTTTGTTATATTTTTCTATATATATAAATTATTTCCTATAATTTAAAAGACTTAGATTGGTTGTCTTCTGAAACCTAGTATTTTGGGGAGTTGTTTCTGTCTTCTGAATTCAAGGAGAAAGGGAAGAATAAGTACTCTGATGGACAATTTTATTAAGGGCAGTGGGTGGGGGTAACAGGAAGAAAAGGATCCCTAGAAGGCAGTGTTCACTGGTCAAGGAAGAGACTCAAGCAGAGTCTGAACCAAATACAGCAGAAATAAAGAACAAAAGGGAACCATTAAATGGTCGATATGGGAAGCAATAAATTTCCGATTTAGGGTAGTAAAGAAGAAGAACTAGGAAACACATTCCAGTAGTCAGAAGGCTAAAGGAAGGAAAGACATTGCACAGTACCTAGAAAGACAAGCAGAGGTTTTTCTTCTTTTTGTTTTAAATATTTAAAATAGCAATTTTATGAAAGAGAACCTGAAAATGGCAGATATAAATAACACTGTTAAGTGCCAGAGTGAGTTTCAGAGATAGAGGAATGGGCTTCACAATTCAAGTGGAAGACTTAGAAAAAAATCTTTTCTTCTGGACTAGTGTTTCTCAAACTGTGGACTGCATAGACTCTCCTTACATGAGAATCATCTGGGAAATCTTGTTTAAAATACAAGATTCCTTGTTCCTAGCATGGAGTTATGACATAGGAATTACTGAGGATGAGTTATAACATTCCCAGATGATTATTGTACACTATTCTTGTGCACTAACATAAAACTCACCGACCTAGAAACTGGAGAAAAAAGGACTGAAACCATAAATTAAAATACAGTGTCTTGTTGAGGTGATGCTCTATAATATATAATGGAGTGTATGCTGAATGGTTCCATCTTTGTGGACTAGAAAGTAAAACTGCTTTAAAACATGGAGCTAAGGAACTTGGTAAAGTGGGAAGGTTCTCCAGACTGAGTGTAGAAAGCAGCCTTGATCTGGGTGGTGGAAGACTGGGAGAGCTGGCATTTATATTTGAATATAAACTTAATGTAATTCAAATATAGTTTTTGGATCATATGCTATTTCAGATCACCTCTGCCACTACTGTCCTCCAGGCCAGCCTAATTTTGACCCCAATATAGATTAGGACTACACATGGCTGTGTCAAATACCAAGTCCACAGCCATGAAGAATGTCATTACCATATTGGGCACAGAAGGCAAAAGAAACTATCATAGTAAAGACATGCCAGATTTGGAGATGAAGAAAGTTTCCAGTCACAAGGATTGAGTGACGTAGGCATACTAAGGGGGAAAAAAATGTGTGTATATATATATATATATATATATATATATATATATATATATATAGAGAGAGAGAGAGAGAGAGAGAGAGAGAGAGCGCACACACGAGAGAGAGCGAGCACGAGAGAGTGCGTGAGACAGCCCTAGGTATGGCTGGCAAGCAAGGTAAGAATACACACACACACACACACACATACAGATATATATAAAGACATAAGGCTTTGCAATTCTCTTTTCAATAAGAAAGCACAGACCACAACCTCAGCACTTTTTCTTTTGTTTTGTCACCTATAGGAAATATTTATTCAATAGTCAATCAGGAAAAATTACAGCAACCCATTAATTAATAAACAAAATGTAGTTGACTTGTCATTCTCTTGTTATGTTGGCGTTATTATTTTATGCTTCTAACTTGAGGGTATTATGCAAAAAAGAAATTTATACAATTCCTTCACCCCTCCTGCTTCCCCAGTTTTCACTATTGTTTATTATTTTCGGTTTACAAATTAATATCTATGTAATAACAAAAAATCTTCCACCACTTTCTTTAAATCTCAATTCGCACAGCAAGCCTGACTTCTCTTGTCTTGAGGTCATTTAGCTGGCCAGCCCAACAAAGGACATAATATATCAATCTTAAAGTAGACCTATATTTAATTATTATATATTCTGAAAGATTTTTTTTTCTCAATGTGAAACTCCAAAGTCTGAATCACCGCTCATTATCTGGCTGTTGTCAAATTGGTATACTTGGTGCTGACGGATGTCAACTTGCTGACCTTCATATATAGCCTATTGAGAATAATTATCACATTTAGGTTTCTTTGTTTGATTTGTCATCTCTACTTTTCACCAAAATGCAAATTCCAAAGAGCTAACTTAGATGTCTCTTAACCTTTTCATTTACTTTTACTTATTCAGAGACTCTTTAAATAAGTCAACTTCGAAGAAATACCAAATCACTAAAATATGACTCAATGACCAGAGACAGTGAACTTTTCGTGTCTCTAAAAAATTGCCATAAAATATATTATCAGAGGATGCTTCTTTTCTGCTAGATTTCTTAGGGTTTAGACCCAAATGTCTGGGGAGATGGGATAATTAAGCATAATTTCTTCAGATGGTAAAGACTTTCACAATGAGATAAAATTACTCTTGTATAATAGAAATTTAGAAATTGTTAAAAGCTGAGGACTTTATGAGACTTTCTTGAAGTCTGTAAAATGAGGCCAAGCATGAATGCCCTGAGGTTTTGTGTTTTATCTCTACAACTACATTAAAAATCAACCTCATCTTTCTCCCTTCCACACCACCAACACCCCTCCCCTCAAAAACTAAAAAAACTAATATTCTATTGAACTGCAATTTAAGATTGTAGGCTTTCCCTTTATCTCCTTGGTTCTCACCAAGTTCTTAAGTCCCCGGGCCATGACCGGAACAGTTAGTCTGGGCCATTTCCCCCCATTTTTTTCTGTTAATAAAACCTTCACTACTTTTTCTTCAAGTTTGGAATTCTCTGCTCTATCATTTCTATGAGGTGTTTCCCATTCCTCTCTTTAGTCAATTTTAGAAAAGACTTTGTTTCAGTTTGCCCATGTGTGGTTTCACATATTGCTCTAGTTTGCTTTTTTTTTACTCTCTCTCTCTTTCTCTCACTATACACAAAGAATATTGGAGGTAGGTAACATTTCATTCATTGGTTTAACACTTTTATTTGGGCCAAATCTAGTTTAAATATGAAAGTTCTGTTCATAAAGGAAACCACCAACTGGGGCCTCCATATTCCAGAAATCTCATGTATGCATCAGATACATGCAGGGTAGAAAAAGATTTAACCTTTCTTTAAACATTCTGTGACTTTATTTTATAAAACTGCATCAATAACCACAATGCTAATATTTGTATTCAGCTTGTTTATATAAAAGCTAAGAACAATATGCTAAAATGTTAACCATGTGCATGACCTCCTCCTCCACACCATTATAGTGTAACATTATATAGGTGAGGTTTAGAGAATGCTCCATTTTTGAGGGGAGCAGGCTTCTGCCATCATCAAGAAGACAATCTTTAAAGGCCAAATATGTATAAAATTAAAGCACTGCGACTTTGAATAGTCCTATAAACTCAAGGTTAATATTTAGCTTTTCCCAAAGCAAGCAGGCCACTGCCCTGAACTACAGTTGCCTGGTGATTATTCCAGCACATGCATGATTATTCCCTTTCAAAGAGTCCAGGGGCCCTTTGCATTCAAGGGAGGGTGTAAGTGAAATGCCAATCTAAAAAGAGAACTTAAAAAATGGATTTGGGTGGTATCCAGTATCTGCCAGAAACCAGATGCCAATGAAATAAATGGCGCTGCTAAAATAATAAGGCTACTAATAACGATGATGATAATAGGTTACCAATCAATTACAATACAACTCTGGAAGAAAGCTGGACATTCAGAAAAAGGAAAATCCACAAACAAAAGCTATGAGAAAAGGCTAAATCTGTTTGGCTAGTGAGAGCATTTTTTTTTTTTTTGACTGAGATATGCGGAATTCACTTCCCCAAGCGGCGTCGAGTTTTTTCGCTCCTACAACACTAAATCGGAACAGTGCCCTGACAGAATAAGAAAGCTTTAGAAAGTGCTTTTAGAAAATGAGAGAAGTGAGACTCCAACGTTTTAATTTTCTAGACCACTGTCACCTACAAGTAAAAGTAATTCCGTGAGTGGGCATCTCCGGTGGCAAAAGAAGCAGCGAACAACGGGGCAACCGGGTGACAGGGAGGAGTGTTCTCAGGAACCATGCGTTGTCCCGCTCTTTGGCATCTCCTGTAGCCTCGCTAGGACAGGTACAGGAGCGCCACTAAACAAAATGAGCCGCATTTAGAAAATGTCCCGCTGTTTAGGACACGCACAACCGTCACCTATTCTCCCCCCACCCGCCCCTTCCTTTTGCCTTTCTGTGAGTTTAGGTGTCCAGGGGGCGTCTTTTCTGCAAACTCGTTCTAGGGGACCCTCTGGTACCGTGGTCCCCACAATGTTTTAGCCTAACCCGGCTTGCGGGCGTCTATCCCCTCCCCCGGTGCTCAGAACCCAAAGAAGAGAACATTTTGGGGGCGACAGGTCTCTTCTACTCACCGGCAAGTGGCCCAGATCTGTGATTTCCTTGTCCCTCCAACTCCCAGGTCCCGCCATGGCTTCGAGCGGAACGGGAGCCGGCGACTGAGTTAGGCACGGTCGGGGTGTCTGCGGTGGAAGCCGACAAGAAGTTGAAGGGGGAAGAGGAGAAGGGAGAGGGCGGGGGAAATATAAGAAGGACAGGGGTTTATAGCGTGGGAGCTTGAGGAGGAGAAAGTGGAGGGAAAAGAGCTAGGAGTGGAGGGAAGCCTGAGTTTGTGAGGCGGGAAAGCAAGTTTAGCTAACGCGAGAGAAGAGCCTGAGCGTCGGTCTCGGAGACTAAGAAGCTAGAGGGGCGCTCCACTGGCGAGAGCTCAGTGTCTGCCCCCGCAGGGTGCGCCTCTTTCAGGGTGGGGAGGGGGCGGTGAAAGGTGGGGGCCCCCTGAGCAGCTCGAAGGATGGTGCAGCCACGTCGCCAGGTGGGCAGCTGAGGCAAGGAGGCAGAGGGCCACTGGAGGAGGAGGTGCTCAAGGATCAACGGTTTGAGCCGGCCTCCCTCACGGTTTCTCCTTCTTCCTTCCCTTCCCATCCTTCCTTCCTTCCCTTCCCTTCCCTTCCCTTCCTTTCATTATTTTTTTTTTTTTATTTCATTTTTCTTTTTTTTTCCATTATTTTCATTATTTTTTCTTCCATTTTTTTTATTCTTTTTTTTTTCATTCATTTTTTTTTTCATTTTTTTTTTTTACATTATTCCTTCATTTTTTTTTTTTCATTTCATTGCATTATTTTTTTTTTTCATTGGCTACATTCCATTTTTTTTTTTTTTTTTTTTTTTTTTTCTCTGTCTATTTTCCATCCCTTCTTTTTTTCTATCCCTTTTCCTCATTCCTTCGATCCTCTGGATCCATAGCTACTTATTGTTAGACTTCCTTATTAGATCTGTTCACAGGCTTTTTTGAGGCAGCTGCCAGCCCCGGAAAACCGGTCCCGCTCTGCACCGCTCCCAGTCTGGGCCCCGCAGCTCTGCTACAGTCTAAACAGCCCGCGCTCCCATCTCCCCCACGGAACACTTGTGACTTTTCTAGTTGTCTAAATTCGCTTTCTGCCCCTTGATTTTATTGCTCCATGTATTGCAAAGACCCGTCAAGTTAGATAAGGAAATGACTTGCCACTGGGTTAAGGATCAGATCTAGACGAACCCCTGTGCGGGTGGGGAGATAGTACCAAGTACGCCTTTGGGTTAACGCAGCTCGGTTTTCGAAACCACTAGTTCAGCGGTGTGAACAGGGCCGCTGCGAAGATCCCTGGAGGCGGGCCGCATCTCTTCTGCCCCGGGACTAGTTGGTACCAGGCCCTGGCCGCTCAGTTGAAATCGCACCTGTTCACAGGTGCCAGGAAGAGACTGACTGAGTTCCGGAAGCCCTAGCTACCCCGAGTCGAAAGTTTGCAGTTTGCCGCTTTCGCAAAGGAAGTTCCTAGGTCCTTTCCAGTCTCCTGCTTTAGAGCTGGGCTTCATTCATTCGCTCATGTGTTGCAAAACTTTTTCGGGCACCCAGGCCTCGGTTCGCCCACAAAGCGCAGGGGTTCTGAGATACAGTTTAAAAGAATCTGACAAACGCAATTTACCCTTGAGAAGGTACCTCTTGAAGGCTTAATGGGAAAGAGAGTCGGTGCATAAAACTAACCGAATTCTAAGTTTCTGCTCTGCAAAGAGCACTTTAAAACAATGTCCTGAAGCTGCTTACTTTCCCTGGAACTCACAGACTATGTTCTCGCACCCGCACTCCGGGATCGGAAAGCGATGTGAGGGTTTTTTTTTTTTCTGTTTCTTTTTTTAATTAAGAAATTTCTACCTCCTCCAGGAAGATTTACTCAAACAATTCTTCCTATCGATCTGTAGCTCACCATTCTTGACCCACGCTTCTAACTTTTGTAATTATTCTCTTATATTGGTGGATTTTGTTTATTTCATGTCTTTACATTCCTTAACCTCAGAGACTCAGTGAGATTTGTAATCACCACAGCCGGTCTCGCTAAAGGAATACTCTGTTAATGGGTGCGGAGAAAACCAACTACCATCTCCCCCCACCCCACACACCCCCAAAAGAAACTTCAGTGTTCTGGATCAAATTTTTGTATTAATGCAAATATGATGTAAACCATACAGAAATTATATTTCCCAAGAATTCAAATCTTGACAATTCTACTGCAGAAAATCTTGCCCCTTTAAAACATAGTTTAAGACTTTCTGGATGGTCAGTAAAACTCTCTGGATCTTGCAAAATATAAGTCTGAAAATAGCATTTCATAACTAGAGATGGGCAGATGAGTTAGTTAATAGAAAGTCATGCTTTTGTATAAACATCTTGGTTTTAGAAATCAAGACAAGGAGTCAAGCAATTCAACCTTTAAAAAGACTCTGAAAAGATTCTTTGCTAAATGGAAGAAGTATTCATAAGTTAAGACTTTTTTTTGACAATTCAATTTGCTGAAGGTAGGGTGTAGGGAAATGCCCTGTGGCCCCTGATGGCAGAGACTGTTTTAGCCTGTCTAAGGGGACAAGTCCAGACCAGGTAAAAGAATCCAGGCTAGATCATTAGCCTCTAGTTACAAGACTCAGTGGAAGTCTAGGAACTTCATGACTCTATAGGGATTAGCCACATTTCCGGGTGGGACTCTCAGCGGGGAAGAAGGAGGGGAAGCCTAGGTGTTTGACCAGAACTTGCCAGAAAATCTACACATTTTAAAAATTATTATTTTCAATGAAAAAGGAAGCACAGAAAAGCATGGAAACTTTGCCTTGTAAACTGGAATTATGGGGATTTTTGTGGCTGGCCTGGGGAAGATCAGTCCAGCTAGTAGACCAGAAGGCAAATAGATGGCCCCGATTATTTGCATTAGGCTCAGCCCTGAGGGAAATCTTCAAATAGGGCACTTGTTTTCCAGCTTCAGGACTTCTTTTTCTTTACCCTACAACCACCACTTTCCCACCTCCCCCCCAAAGTGTTCTTTTTTTCTCTCTCTCTCTTTCTTTGACCTTAAACTGAATAAAAATAACCCTAGTCCATCCTGGATCAAGGAACTTGTTGGATTGTGTTTTCCCCAGAAATAATTTCTCTGCCAACACTATGTTCCATATTTATTACATCCCTTTCTCCTCCCTTCCTTTCTGTTATCTTAAGGTCCTAAGCACTTTGTAACGACGTTTGATTGTTGGTATTTTTTAATAGCTAAAATTTACTGGGTGTTTGCTATATGTTCTGGACTAAGAGATATACATATATACACACACATCACATTTAATTTTGTCAAAAATTCTTCCAGGTTTTTAATTATCTCCATTTCATAGGCAAGGAAATTGAGGCACAGAGAGATGAAGTACCTTTTCTAAAGCTTCACAGCTAGTAATTGGAAGAGCCTGGCTTCCAACTCAGGCAGTCTGACTCCAGAGCCCACTTGTCAATGACTGTTGAAGGGCCGGTGCATATTTTGAGACTGTGTGAAGAGGAGCCAAATTCAAAACAGCCCCAGGGTAAATGAGATCAGATGACATTAACTAGGCCCCTAAGCTATCCAGTTCCCCTTTCCCCTTTTCAGCCCTCAAGCCCTCCTAACAGAAATAACAAGGGCTTTATAAAAAGAAATGGAACCCAGTTATAGCCCAAGAGTAGCCAGTGACTCGCCTGAGCAGATCCACTGTGTGGATCTCCTCACAGGGAAAAATGGATTTTAAGCTTAAGAAACTTTCAGAGTGGAAACCACTCCCCCCCAGCAATTTTCAGTGTTTTAAAAAATATTGAAATTCATTTCTATTCCTTCCAGAGAATTTTTTGGCTAAGAACAAACATTCAGTGAAGACTTGAAGGAAGTTGTGTTTTTGAGCAATTCTGCTTAGTGATTCGAGATGCTAAATGGAAAGGTTATAGCCAGTCAGCTCAGCTGGTAAGAGTACTGCAGACATGGTGCCAAGGGTATGAGCTTGTTCCCCCAGAGGACCAGTGTGCTTCTCTTCATTCTTTGGCCCTTGATAGCATCTCCCCTATGGCCAGCCAGTGGCTGCCTTTTTTCCAAAACAACTTCAAAATCAGCACTTTTGTCTTTGTATACAAAAACTGAATATTCTTTTTTTCCATATAAATTGCCGATCACTATAATCAGGAGAAGTAATATTGCAAGAGCATGTGTGTGTTGTGAAAAAAATAGAGATTCGAAAGATTCTAAGCTGTTTTTTCTGTTTTTCATTTACACATTTATGATTGGCAATATATATCTCAGATAGTTTAAAAATTCATTAAGCCTTTATAAAGCACTTAAACACACAGAAAGCTCTGTCATTTATTATTTTTTTCCTCTACTCTGACACCTCACATATGAACACGAATATCTTGCAAACTTTTTTTAGGACAAGTTTGCTGTCTACATTACTGGTCCTTGGAAGAGTGAAATAAGGTTATACAGCAGTCTGCTTGAAAAGATACTTTCAAACATTGGTGATTGCAAACACTCAAAGTCTAATATCTGGAAGGAGCTAGGGCAGCTTATCGGAAGTCCTTGTTGAGGGAAGAAACTTCTTTGAGAACCACTGGGCTAAAGGACCTTCTTAAGGTTTTCTTTCTTTTTTGTGGAGATACCTTTGCAACTGGAGGATTTCTGCCACTGTCCCCAATGCTCTTGTTGCCACTCCTTTTGATTTTTTTACATGCCACTCTTCTGGGACAAAGTAGCAAGCCACCTGATGTTTCTCAAGCTAAAGGTCATTAAATGTGCCTTCTGACCATAGTTTGCAAAGCTTCTGTCACTTGTCATGGAATGCTCTTAAGCTCAGCATGATTTGAGCTATGCTTGTTTCTAAAATGGGGCCCAGGAAATCTGATCCTAGCTGAACATAGGTCTCCTTGCTATTGAAAACTGGAATGTTACTCTATAAAAAGACAATTGTTTTATAAAGAGAACTAAAACAGGGAAATTAAAACCAAAAGTCAAACACATTTCTGAAGTTGGTAATAGGACTTCCTTTTCTCTCAGTCCTTTCCCTTTTGGGAGGCTGTACCATCCTACTCCTAGAATTTTTAATCCAATAACTTCAAGTTATCCACTCCCCTCAGTCAGCACAACAGTATACAGGAATACATTTACCTTGATGCTTCAAGACACCTCACTTGCACTTCCAAGGGCCTGGAAGTGGCCCTAGTAATTCTGTGTTGACAATTTTACATTCTTTTTTTTTTAAGTGGGCTCCACAAATTATAAAAGCTTCAGATCCAACAAAACTTGGATTTGATCCTGAATGTGTAATGTATAGAGCATACAGTAAAGTTAAAATATGTGTGTATAATCTCCATAATATCACTGAGACTTGATAAAATAAGAGTGGTGATTAGCAATCTACAACTAGAGACTGTGTATTTTGAAAAGAGAAAACTCAAAGAAGGAAAAAAAGAATAGCCTTGAACTTTAAGAAATTACTCATTTATGTAGAAAGGAATATATCACATAGGCAGGATAGATGTCGTTTTGATTGAGGATAAAAAGGAAAGAGGAAACAAATGATATTGTTATGGGAGTATGCTACAGACTGATGACAGGAACGAAATGGGCAATAGCTTCTTAAATCTAAGTCACAACACTGCCACTGGGGGACGCAATAATAATGATAGAACGCGTATTTTTAAGGTCTTATATTTATTAGAAAAATTTTAAAAATCAATATAAACTCATTGTAATAGGTCAAAAAATTCAAAGGTGAATGCAGGAAAAGTAAACATTATCTGTCTTCATCTGATTACACACCACCAACGCCAGTCTATCCTTTAAGATATTAACTATTTGGTGTATATACTTCTATATCATTCTCCATGACCATAAATTTTATGAAAAAGCACACATGTACACACATGGTTCTCTCTCTTTATTCTTTTGCTCTCTTTTATTTTTTAACAAAAAATGGGATCATACCATATATATTACCTTGCAACTTAATAATATGTATCAACGATATCTTTTCAGGTGAAATTCATAGATATGAATCATTCTAAGTTATTTCCTTAGATTTTTTTTTCATAAAAGAGTAATCAGAATCCGGTAATTTCTAGAATTGCCATGCTAATGATTTCATTTATCAGAAGAAACAATGAGAAAAGTCTCTTTTTAAGGAAAAGCTAGTTAGTGATCTAGAAATTACAGGGAAAAACTGTATATATATATGAGAGAGAGAGATTCTTATTGTTCATGGTTCTGTTTTGTAGAAACAACATATATGCACTCACACAGAGAATCAAGAATGTTCTGAGAGAACATTAGCTCAACAAAAATTATTGAGATATACTACACAATAGTGGAGGAGAGGAGAGGAGAGGAGAGTAAATTGGTAGAGAGTACCCAGCTGTTATGCTTAGGGGCAAATATTCAGGCTCAGAAAAATGACAGACTTAAATTAAAAAGAAAAAAAAGTAATCCTGCAGATGTGACTATAATGAGATCACGGAACATAGAAGAAGTGCCACAAGTTTGAAAACGGGAAAAATTCAAATTTTTAATACAGAGCAAAAAGATAGATCCCCAAAAGTATAGACAGACCAGTAAACTTAATGTTGGTTCCAGGGGAATTCTCACAGAATAGTTTACAGATAGCTCTTAGGAGATGCTTCTCAGGAGCGAGCAGGGATACACTAATAATTAGCCATGAAAACACTCATTTTCTATTATGAATAGTGTTATATCAAGCCTTCAATTACTCCCCCTCCCAATGAACCACACATCTTGTTATTCATAACATTACCTTGTGTGCTCTCCTCCCATAATGAATCAGGGCTGGCCCCATTGTGGACAATAGACTATGGAGGAAGTGATACTTTATGACTTATAAATCTAGGTCATAATACACATTGAAGCTTATAGCTAAGTCTTTCAGATTGCTTGATCTGGGGGAAGCAATTTGTTAAACTTTGAGGACACTGAAGCAGGCCTGTGGTGAGATCTACCTGGTGAAGAACTGAGGCCCGTGGACAACAGCCAATAGCAGCTTGCCAATAATGTGATGAGCCACTTTGGGAGTGGATTTCCCAGACCCATTCAAGCCTTGAAGATGATAGCAGTCATAGGCAACATCTAATTGCAACTTTATGACAGAGTCTGAGCTAAGCCACTCTCAAATTACTAACCAAAAGAAAACATGAGAGAAGAATATATTACTATTTTAAGCCACTAAATTTTGGGATAAATTGTTACAAAGCAATAAATAACTAATCAAATCAATTGTTCACCAAATAGACCAGAATACTATGATAGTTAATATATTTTTATTTAGACAAAGGATTTTGTAATATCCTCTTAGACAAGATAGATAAACGTGGACTGAATAAAGCATAGACAAGCATATTCATGACCAATTGAACAAAACTGTTGACTAATGAGTCAATAGAAAATTGGAGAGAACATGTAATATTGGTATAAGGTTATGGTGAGCATAATCAAATATATATTCTGGAGTAGCACTGTCTAATAGAAATTTTTCTGGTGGTGAAAATGTCCTATAACTGCATTGTCCAATATGATTGCCAGTAGAACTATGAAGTTGAGTACTTGAAACTACTACAACTTAAGGAACTGCATTTTTAAATTTTGTTTATGTTAATGAAAATAAATCTAAATTTATATGGAAACATGTGGCTAGTAGCCACTGCATTGGACGGTGCAACTCTCTATGATTTAAGAAATCAATTTTGTTAAAATTTAGAGGAAAAATTAGAATTTTGAGGACAGAAACTCTAAAGGGATTGTGATGCAGATTTTCTGTTTTTGGTTCAGTATTCTACTTATTTATCAATGGTTTAGGTGACAACATGAAAGATATGCATATAAATTTTGTTGATGGACTGAAATTTGGAAGAATTAATTATTAATATATAGTTTGACAGCATTTTTCCTGGGTCTGACACTCTAAGTTTGGAGCAAGAAGGGAGTAGAGCTAGGGAAGTGATTGGGCTTAGGCATAAGGTAATCTTTAAGATTAGTACAAAGGAAAGTTCCCCAAGGCCAGAAAGGGTAGAGAAAAAAAGCAATACATTGGACATAGGTTTGGGAAGCAGTGAAGCAGACAAGCTGAGAAGATAGAACTAGAGATGAGACTGGAACTGATAGGAAACTAGAATGATAAATGACTGGGGGTTAGAAAAGAGAGGCAGGGGCCAAAAAGAAATGGAATAAATAATAAGTGCATATGAAATCCAGTTCTTGCTGGCTTTTGGCCGTCTTATTCCAACTGTTGGTTTTGTTTATAGAATTCTGCCTTCGTTCTGGGCATGGGCTAGAGCATTAAAGTTGCAGGGCCATACTGTAGAGAACCAGACCTACAAGAGCCTGGAATTATTGAAATAAACAAACACTAAACTTAGTGTGAAGCTTTTCACCTAAGTTTAAAAAAAAAAACAAACAATTCTATAAGCGCAAGAAGTGAGAAACTTAACTTTAAAAGGTAATGTTAATCTAGTATTGCAGTGATACCAGAAAGACCAGTAAAATATCAAAATCAAGGGCAGTTTTCTTAATTGAACTCTACACCACGTAAAGACATCTTAAGAGGTGTGATTATTCCAAAGGGTTACACTTTAAACAAATTAAATAGTTGCCAAAATAGTGAAAGTAAAATAATGACTAATTTAGAAATCATGACATTTGGAAATGTTGAAAGACTGATGATATATAGCCTTTTGAGGAGAAGGCTTAGGGAGATGGAGTACTGTCTTCATAGATTTTTAATGGGAAGTCATAAGGAAGAAGGATGAATAGATAGAGGTTCTAAAAAGGCAAAATTCATAGCAATTTAAGGAAGAACACTCTAATAATCACCACTGTAAAGAATTAGCTGCTTTATAAAGGAGAGAACGCTCTTTAACTGGAAGTATTTCAAGTGGAGACTAGATGATATCTGCCCTGGATTTGTATAAAGAACTCATGGGTTAAGAGATAGATTGAATTAATGCAACTCCATATCCAATTCCAAAAAACTTTGCAATTATCATTTTTTCCCTCTACATATTGTGGTCTTTGACTACTTACCCAGAAGGCATTGTTATTCTGTTTCCAACTTAGGGGCATGTACTATACTTAAGGCATACCCATGGAATTACATTTTATATAAAGTCACAGAACGAATGCTATATTTGGTTAGAATGCAAAGACATAACTAGCTATTTTTATATGGGAAGCAAGTGCCAAGCAATGCAAACATTGCCATCACTCCTTTCTTCTCCTTTTGACCTCCTCTGGATGTAGGCATTACCATGCAAAGTGCACTCTCATCACAATCTGCAAATATCTACTTCTATCTCTTCTGTTTTTCTCTTTGTAACCTTGAACCATTAAAGAGGGTCTTTTAGGTCAGGTAGTGTGTATATGTGTTGAGGATGGGGATAGTGTGTCATTTCTGGGAATGTAAGTTACTGCTACTCACCCAACCACAAATTATGGAACAAATTCAATTAATTTTTCCTCTCGTAGTGCTTCCAAAGTGAATCTGTGAAAGAAAGTGGTGCTTGCCCTACATGACATACATTATCCTCCAAGGAAAATGCTGAAAACACAGTGATGGTATTCCTTAAGATATTTTTCCATTATAGGATGTTTTAAAATTACAACAATTATATGTAATTACTGTAATAAGTCAAATCATTTAAGGATTTGTAAAGAAAGTTAATAATTACCTCTCCCTTCATCTCACACTACTTAGATAATTCAATATTAACAGTCTGTGTTTTATCTTTCTATACCTTTACCTTTGTTCTTACAAATATATGCAACCATCCATAAATACAATACATTTTCTTCTATATTTTAAAATAAGAAAATAGAATCATACTATACATATTACTTAGCAACTTGCTTTATTTCACTTAATATGTTGCAGACGTCAAAATAGATCAAACTTACTGTTTTAAGAGCTGTGAGAAAAAACTGATAGCTTCGACCACAAAAAAACTAAAACAATTTGATAGACCTGGAAAAATATTTGCAATACATATGACTAAGAAATGGTTAATATTGCTAATAAACAAAGAGCTCTTGCAAATTGATAGAGAAAAATAAACTCTTCATTGGAAAAATGGACAAAAACTATGAATGGGCAATTCGCAGAAGAATATATACAAGTAATCAACAAATATATGAAAATGTGCTCAACTTCATAGTAGTCAGGGAAATGTAAATCCAAAGAAAAACAGATTTCATTAAAATTATGAAAGTAATAACTTCATTGCAAAAATAGATTAACAGTAAAACTACATAGAGATGTACAAAGAAAAATATAATAGTCCCTCCTTCACCTTCGTAGTCTCACTTCCCTTGAGTTAACCATATTTACTATTTACCACACAATTCTCTATGGTCTTACAAACATAAGCAAACACATAACAAAGGCTGTTTTAAATAAAATTGATGCCTCCTAAATATATTACTTTTCAATCTGCTTTTTAAAATTTAATCATATCCATGGACATCTGTCTGGTCAATGTATAAAGATCTAACCCATTGATTAAAATAGCTACATAATAGTCCATAAGATAAATCTATTACAATTTATTAAACCTAGTTTTCAGATTTTATTTCTTTACAAATAACCCTTTGATAAACATTATTATAAATATATTCTACGTGCTGAGGCTTATACTATCAAGTACAGATTTCCGAAACTGAAATTTCTCTCTCAAAGGACATGCACATTTAAGTAGTAGCTATTGCCACACTACTTTCCAAACATTTGGTAGCAAACACATTCTCACAGTTTACAAAGTTTCTCATATTTCCACACTCTTGCTCCAATAGATTATATCAATATTCTCTCTTTCTTTCTTTTTCTTTGCTTTTCAAAATAGCCTACCAATGTTCATGTATATCAATAAGTCTTCTGATTTTAAAACAAATACAATACAGCAGATTCTAGTCAACATGGTGGAGTAGGTAAGCATTGTGCTCACTTCATCCCATGACCACATCAAAATTACAACTAAATTACAGAGCAATCAACCTGGAGAACCACCTGAAGACTAGATGACTAGAACTCCTATAACTAAGGATATAAAAAAGAGGCCATATTGAGACCAGAAAGAGGAGCAGAGACACAAAACAGACTGATCTCACTCTCATGTGTGGTGGTTAAGAATCATGAGGGATATTTCAGCTGCAGAGGTCTCCACTGAGGAGCAAGGGGACCCAGTCCCACACCAGGCTCCCTAGCCCAGGAATCCAGTGTCAGAAAGAGTAGTTCCCACAACAGCTAGCTGTGAAGATGAGTAGCAATTTCATCCCAATTAGATGAGACAAAGGGCTGCTGGAAATCTAGACGCCATTTTAAAGAGCCTGCACACAGACTCACTTGAACACAGGCACTCACCTTAAGCTCTAGCGAAGGGATCACATCTCCAAAGGCTCCATAAACATAGGGGGAGAAACTGAATTGTGTGGCTACGGGGCAAGGGCCACTATTGTCCCTGTGTTGAGCCCTCTCTATACACAGCCTACAAGGGAAGGCAGGTGCCATATCTAACCCCACCCTGGTGACTTCCTGAGACCCTGTCTCACTCAACTTAGCAGGTATTACCTCTAGGTGAGACAGAGGGCAGCTAAAAACCCAGACATTCTATTAAAGGTTTGATGAACAGACTTACTCTCTCACAGGCACTCATCTTGAGCTCCAGTTAAGGGACAGCAAGCAGCTTGAAAGGTGCCAGAGGCATACAAGAAGAAACTGAATCGAATGGCTTCAGGGTGAGAGCTGCTATTGTTCCTGTGTTGAGCGCTCCCAGGACACAGCTTACAGGGGCAGGCAGGCACCATATCTGAATCTACATTAACTGGGTAAACACCACTAACCCCACCCTGATGACTCCCTGAGACCCCGCCCAACCTAACTCAGCAGAGATTCCCTTAGAGTGGGCCTGAGGGCAGGTAGAAACTCAGACTTCCTCTTAAAGTGCCTGCACACTAACTACTCACTCACAGGCATTCATCCTGAGCTCGAAAAAAGGGACAGCAGCTTGAAAACTGCTAAAGGAATACAGGGAGAGACTGAATCATGTGCCTTTTAAAGGTGAAGGCCAAAATTGTCCTTGTGTTGATCCCTCTCCTCACAAAGCCTTCAGAAGCAGGAAGAAGTCCAATCTGAATCTGCAATAGCCTCGTAAACACCACCCACCCAACTCTGGTGACTCCCCTAGACCTCATTCCACCCAGCTTGCACACTGCCCTTGGCATGTTCAGCAGCTGTACCTCATGGGAAGCCTAGGCTTATACAGCAAGCTTTCTTAAAAACTCTCCAAGTTCTGCAGACCTGAGGCAGGCAGTAGTTGGCTTCAGGTTGCCCTGTGCCTTTTGATGAGTAGTCCCAGACCGGCATGGGGGGAAGCCTGTCTTGAATCTCAGCATGGCCTCTCCCATGCCTCTGGGCTCAGTACAGGCAGTTACCAATCCACTCATTGCTTTGTAGCTCTTACTAGTGGCCCCTTGCTGGGCCCAGGCAGTGGCTGAACTTGGCCTGCAGCAGAGACCCTCCAAAGAGGCCCTAGAATCAACATACGAGGTGTAGCCTCAGACCACTACATAACATCACCCAATGAGCTCCGCAGACTGCACATGCAAAAAGTGGTCTTGGAAGGCACCAGAACTCTGTGGAGTGAAACCCTATCTGTGAGGACAGACCTCTCTGAGGTCCAGGGAAGTCCTCCCAGCCAGTCAGCCTGAGAGTCATCCCCAACCACTGATGAGCAAACAGTCATTAAGGCTGAACTACACAAGGAGGGCACACACAATTTACACAAAGGACACTCCTGGAGGATCTGTTTCAGGTGACCAGGAAGACTGTGCCACTGGGCTCCACAAGCTATCTACTACATAAGGCCACTATTCCAAGACTAGGAGACATAGCGAATATACCTAATACTTAGAAACAAACATGGGGAAGCAGCCAAAATGCAGAAATGAAGAAATACACCACAACGAAAAGAAAGGAGAAAACTCCAAAAAAAGAGAACTAATTGAAATAAAGGCAAGCAATCTACCAGATACTGAATTCAAAACGCTGATTATAAGAATGCGCAAGGAACTTAGAAAAAGAATAAATCGACTCAGTAAGAACTTCAGCAAAAATATAGTAAACATAGAAATACATGGAAACCATAAAAAGAACCAGTCAGAAATAAAAAATGCAATTACCAAATGAACACTACACTAGAAGGAATTAACAGCAGATTAGGTGAAGCAGAGTATCAAATCAGAGATTTAGAAGACAAGGTAGCAGAAAATACTCAACCGAAACAGCAAAAAGGAAAAAAAGAATTTAAAAATGAGTATAGTTTGTAGGACCTCTGGAATAACATTAAACATATCAACATATCACAGGAGTACCAGAAGAAGAGAGAGCAAGGAATTGAAAACCTATTTGAAGAATTAATGATGGAAGTCTTCCTTAACCTGGTGAAGGAAGTAGATATACAAGTCCAGGAAGTACAGAGAGTCCCAAAGAAGATGAACTTAAAGAGGCCCACATCAAGACACATCATCATTAAAATGCCAAAAATTAAAGACAGTATCTTAAAAGTAGCAAGAGAAAAGCAGTTAGTTACCTCCAAGGGAACTTCCATAAGACTGTTAGCTGATTTCTCAACAGAAACTTCGCAGGTCAGAGGGATTGGCACAAAATATTCAAAGTGATTTAAAGCAAGGACCTACAACCAAAATTACCTTACCCAGCAGGGCTATCATTTAGAATCTAAGGAAAGATAAAAAGCTTCCCAGACCAGAAAACTGTAAAGGACTTCATCACCATGAAACCAGTATTACAAGAAATGTTAAAGGGAGGTCTTTAAGAAGAAGAAAGGGGAAAAAAAAGGGAGAACATAAATATGAATAATAAAATGGAAATGACTATATAACAGTCAATAATCACTTTAAATGTAAATGGATTAAATGCACCAATCAAAAGAAATAGGGTGGCTGAATGGAAAAGAAAACAAGACTCATACTTATGTTGTCTACAAGAGACCCAATTCAGATCAAAAGATACACACAGACTGAAAGTAAAAGGATGGAAAAAGATATTTCATGCAAATGGAAATAAAAAAAGCTGGAGTAGCAAAACTTATGTCAGACAATATAGAATTTAAAACAAAGCCTATAACTACAGACAAAGAAGGACACTACATAATGATAAAGGGATCGATCCAACAAGAGAATATAACCCTTGTAAACATTTCTGCACACAATGTTGAGACACCTAAATTTATAAATTTATAAAGTAAATATTAATGGACAAAAAGGGAGAAATTGACAATAATACAGTAATTGTAGGGGAATTTAATATTCAGTTGGCATCAATGGATATATCATCCAGACAGAAAATCAACAAGGAATAATGGCCTTAAGTGACACATTGGACCAGATGGATTTAATTGCTATCTTAGAGCATTTCATCCCAATGCAGCAGAATATATATTCTTTTCAAGTGTACATAGAACATTTTCCAGGATAGATCACCTGTTAGATCACAAAACAAGCCTCAATAAATTTATAAAGGTTAAAATCATATCAGGCGTCTTCTCCAACCACAATGGTACGAAACTAAAAATCAATTA
>NW_024348530.1:44912-148330 GCF_902729225.1 Pteropus medius
CTGCACATAGTGACAGATTGGCTTCTTTGTTTCCTATTTGGATGCCTTTTATATCTTTCTCTCTTCTGATTGCACGTGCTAGGACCTCCAATGTTATACTGAATAACAGTGGAGATTGTGGACAGCCTTAACTTATTCCTGATCTTAGAGGGAAGGTTTTCAGTTTTTCACCATTAAGTATAATGTTGGCTGAGGTTTTGTCACACATGACCTTTATTATGTTAAGGTACTTTCCTTCTATACCAATTTTGTTAAGTATTTTGATCATAAATGGATGCTGTATCTTGTCACAGGCTTTTTCTACATCTATTAATATGATCATATGATTCTTATTTTTTAATTTGTTTATGTTGTGTATCACATTAATCGATTTGTGTATGTTGAACCATCCCTGTGCCCCTGGAATGAAGCTCACTTGATCGTGGTGTATAATCTTTTTAATATGTTGCTGTATTCGATTTGCTAGAATATTATTTTAGATTTTTGTTTTACTGTGTTCATGGGAAAATGTTAGTCTGCCAGTGTGTGTGTGTGTGTGACAATTGTGTGTGTGTGTGTTTGTGTCGCGTGTTATCTTAACAGGTTTGATGTCTGGCAGTAATATTGGCCTCATGAAATGACCCATAGGAAATGCCTCCTCTTGGAATTTTTTGGAGGAGTTTGAGGAGAATAGGTATTAAATCTTCTTCGAATGTTTGGTAGAATTCACTGGTGAAGGCATCTGGTCCTGGACTTTACTTTTTAGTAGGTTTTTGATGATTGTTTTAATTTCCATACTGTTGATCGATCTATTTAGATTTTCCAGATCTTCTTGATTCAGTCTAGGAAGATTGTATTTTCCTAAGTACTGGTCCATTTCTTTTAGGTTATTCAATTTGTTATGATATAATTTTTCATAGTATTCTTGCATGATCCTTTGTATTTCTGTGATGTCACTCGTAATTTCCCCTGTTTCACCCCTTATTTTGTTTATTTGCATCCTTTCTCTTTTTTCTTTAGTAAGTCTAGTCAGGGATTTGTCAATTTTATTAACCTTCTCAAAGAACCAACTCTTTATTGCATTCATTTTTTCTATTTTTTTAAATTTCATTTATTTCTGCTCTAATTTTGACGATTTATTTCTTTCTGCTGACTTTATGCCTCATTTGTTCTTCCTTTTCTAGTGTTTTTAAGATAAAGCCTTAGGTTCTTTATTTGGACTCATTCTTGTTTTTGGATATAGGCCTATAATGATATGAACTTTCCTCTTACTACCACTTTTGCCAGGTCCCAACAGTTTTGGTATGCTGTACTATCATTGTTTGTTTCTATGTATCTCTTGATCTCTCTTTTTATTTCTTCCCTGACCCAGTTATTCTTCAGTAGCTTGTTTTTTAATCTCTATGTATTTGTGGTTCTTCCTGCTTTCTTTTTGCAGTTGATCTCTAGTTTCAAAGCATTATGATCAGAGAATATGGTTGATATGATTTCTACCCTCTTATATTTGCTGATGCTATCTCTGTGTCCCAGTATGTGGTCGATTCTTGAAAATGTTCCATGCGCACTACAGAAGAATGTATAAGCAGCTGTTTTGGGATGGAAGGCTCTGTAAATGTCAATTATGTCCAGTTGGTCTAATGGGTCATTTAAGAATGTTATTTCCTTATTGATTTTCTGTGTGGATGATCTGTCTATATCCGACTGTGGGGTATTTAGTTCCCCTACTATGATAGTGTTTTGGTCTGTTTCAACCTTTAGTTCTGTTAGTAATTGCTTTACATATTCTTGGGCTCCCTGATTGGGAGCATATGTATTAATAAGTGTTATATCTTCTCGGTGCATGTTTCCCTTTACCATTATGAAGTGTCCCTCCGTATCTTTCTTTACCTTTTTTATTTTGAAGGATATTTAGTCCGGTATTAGTACCACTACTCCTGCTTTTCTCCGAATGCCATTTGCTTGAAATATCCTTTTCCAACCTTTCACTTTGAGTCTATATTTGTCTTTGGAACTGTGATGTATCTCCTGCAGGCAGCATATGATTGGGTTTTGTTTTGATCTAATCTGCAACTCTGCTTTTTTATTGGTGAGTTCAGTCTTTTATATTTAGGGCGATTATTGATATATTAGGTCTTCCTATAGCCATTTTAACTTTTGTTTTCTGGTAGCTCGGTGTTTCCTTTGTTTCCATGTCCTTGTGTTTCTGTTTTCTTTATTTTGGTTGGCTTTTGTGGGTTTTGCCTCTGGTTCTTTTTGTTTTATGTTATATATTTCAGTTCTGAATCCTTGGTGTGTGGTTACCATTACAAATATGAAAAGGTTTATACACACACCACCCCCCTTCACACACACACCTACCTGATCATCTTCTTCTGTGTGTTTCTTACCACTTTTCCCCTTTGCGAATTTGGATCTTTGAATCCTCCCCCTTTCGGTCATTATTTAACTTTATACTCTCCTGTTCTTGGTAAGGGTTGCACCCTTCTGCTTCTATTTGCCTGATAGTCACTTTACTCCTAATTATGTATTTTTTTGTTTTGTTATTTTGTTTTAGATGAGCTGACACCTTTCAGTATTTCCTGTAATGCAGGCCTCAATTTTTGTATGCCCGGAAAGGTTTTTATTTTTCCTTCATATCTAAAGTAGAGCTTAGCTGGATACATTATTCTAGGATGGTAATTCCTTTCACTTAATAGTTTAAATATTTGATTCCATTCCTTTCTGACTTGTAAGGTTTGTGCTGAGAAGTCCAATGATAATCTAATGTGTTTTCCTTTATATGTTACTATCTTCTTTTCCCTGGCTGCCTTGAGAATTTGTCGTTGATTTTTAGAACTTTAATACAATGTGTCTTAGTGAAGTCCTTTTTGGGTTGAGATAATTGGGTATTTCTGTTGAATTCCAAGCTCCAGCTCATTCCTTAATTTTAGGAAATTCTCATCCACTATTTGTTTGAAAATGCTTTCTGGTCCCTGCTCCTTTTCCTCGCCTTTGAGAATATCCATTATCCTTAATTTTTTTTTTTCTCCTAATGGTATCAGCTAGTTCTTGTATTTCTCTTTTATTATTTTTCATTCTTTGGTTTCTCTCTTCTTCCTTCTGACTTATTTCTAGATTTCTGTCTTCGGTATCACTGATCCTTTCCTCCATTTGGTTGACTTTATTTCCCAAGCTTGCTATTTCATTTTTCAACTCTTTCAGTGTGTTCTTCATCTCCAGAAGTTCTATTTGGTTCTTTTTGAGGGTTTCAATCTCCTGTTAAAGAACTCATTCTGCTCATCTAGTTGCTTTTTCAATTCCTGAAATTGTTGATTTGAGTTGTTTCAGATCTCACTGAGTTTTTTTCAGTAGTACCATCCTGAATTCTCTGTCATTTAAGTCACATATTTCTATCTCTGTAAGCTTATTTTCTGGAGATTTTTCTCTTTCTTTCTGAGATGACTTTTCACCTTGGTTGTTCATGGTTTTTAATGGACGATTTCTGCACCTGGGCATTAATAGAAATGTATTCTGTTGTTTTTCCTGAAAAAAGATTTATTATATAAAGGTCTCTCTTTAGCTTGCTGCAAAGTAGATGCTTTTCTTTTGGTTTCTAGTAGTTGGTATCTAAGTCTCTTGGATTCCTGCTTTATATAAAGCTTAAATATCTCTTTTATTTTCTTGTAGATATTTATTCACACTTGCTACTCTCAGTTTTAGTCCTTGTCAGTGCTAGCAACAGTTTCAGTAGCATTTGCTCAGATTCCCTTGTGGCTCTGCGGTGTTTGGTCTCAGAGGGTATGGTAATGGGGCCCTCTGGGTTGGGAGTTAGGGGCTGTGGCTCAGCCTCGGTTTTGTAACTGTGGCTGGTAAAAATCAACTGTTGTTTCTCTGTGACCCTGTCCCTCTTCTCTACTTTCTGCCCTGATGACTGGGCCCTGCTGTTGGCTGCTAGAAATTTCAGTACTTACAGGCAGGCTGATCAGGGAAGTCGATGTGCTTTCTCCCTCCCCTCCTCCTGCAGAGGCTACCGAGGCCTAGGAGAGTAGCTTCAGTCTCCGCAGCTTTTGCTCAGATTCCCCTGGACTCTCGATGTTTGTTTTCGGAGGATATAGGGGAAGGGACCCTTTGGTTGGGGGTTCGGGGCTGTGGCTCAGCCTCAGCTTTGAAACCGGGGCCAGTAAAAATCAATTGTTGTTTCTCTGCTGTCTCATCCTGCTTCTCTGCTTTCTGCCCTGATGACTGGGCCCTGCTGCAGGCTGCTAGAATCTGGCAATTCCAGTCAGGCTGATCAGGGAAGTCACCGCACCTTCACCCCTCCCCCTCCTCCTCCTCCTACAAGGAGCTCCGGTGGCTGCTGGAGGCAACTAACTTATTTCTCTGAGTCCACCGCCCGGCACCTGGGGTTCTGACCTGTTGGTAGCTCTTATGAGAAGATCCCACGCTCAGACATGCTGCTGTGCAGTTTGGTTGTTTTTTGTTGAGTTTTAGATGTTCAGCTTATTGTTGTTTCTCGGGGAGAGATCTGGGAACGTCTCTCCCTCTGTCATGTTTTCTCGCCATCTGTGATTGTCTTCTTATTCTCTTGACATTGCCTTTCTTTGTTAAATTTATTGGGGTGACATTGGTTAATAAAATTATATAAGTTTCAAGTGTACAATCCAATAATACATCATCTGTACATTGCATTGTGTGTTCACCACCCAAAATCAAATCTCCTTCTATCTGCATTATCTCCATATATTTTCCACCCTTTATTCTTATCTACCTCTCCCACTCACCTCTTTCCCTCTGGCAACCACTAAACTGTTGTCTCTGTCTATGAGTTTTTGTTTGTCTTGTTCATTTTTTGCTTTCAGTTGTATGAGGTTTTTCGTTTTAATGAAGTCCAACTTATTAATTTTTTCACTAAGTGTGCCTAAAAAGTCATCACCACACCTAAGGTCTTCTAGGTATTCTCTTATTTTATCTTCTAGGAGTTTTATAGTTTCTTGTTTTACTTTTAGGTCTGATCTATTTTTGAGCTAGTTTTTGTGATGAGTGTATCTAGATTATTATTTTTTGCATATGTTTGTCCAATTATTTCAGCATCATTGGTTAAAATGACTATCTTTGCTCCATTGTACTGACTTGCTCTTTTGTCAAAAATCAGTTGACCATATATCTATTTTTCAGCTTTGTACTCTGTTCCTTGATTTATTTGTCTCTTCTTTCACTAATATCACACTGTCTTGATCACTGTAGCTTTGTATTAACTCTTGAAGTCTGGTAGTGTCAGTCCTCCAAATTTATTTTTATCCTTCCATATTGTGTTGGTTATTTTGAGTCTTTTACCTCTCCATATAAACTTTAGAGTTATTTTGTCAATATCTACAAATTAATTTGCTGGGATTTTGATTGGCATTACATTAAATCTATAGATCAAGTTGACAAGAATGGACATCTTGACAATATTGAGTATTCTTATCCATGAGCATGGAATATCTCTCTATTTATTTAGTTTTTTAAAATTTTATTAATCAGATTTTTGTAGTTTCCCTCATGTAGACCTTTTGCATATTTCATTAGATTTATACCTAAGCATTTCATTTTGGGGGACCCTAAAATAAATGATATGTTATAAATTTCAAATTCCACTCATTAATTGTTGTTATATAGAGAAGCAATTAACTTTTGTGTATTAACCAGGTGTTCTGCATTCTGGCTATAATCACGTATTAGTTCCAGGAGATTTTCTGTTGATTCTTTTGGATTTTATACTTACACAATCATGTCATCTGCAAACAAAGAGAGTCGTATTTTTTCTTCTTAATCTATATTCATTTTATTTATTTTTCTTGCCTTGTTGTATTAGCTAGGACTACCAGTATGATGTTGAAAAAGAGTAGTAAGAGGGGGCATCCTTGCCTCATTCCTGATCTTAGTGGGAAAATTAATTTCTCATCATTGAATATAATGTTAGCTGTAGGTTTTTTGTAGATATTCTACATCAAGTTGATAAAGTTCTCCTGTTTCTCATTTGCTGAGATTTTTCTTTTACCTAAACAGATTTTAGATTTTGTCAGTTATTTTGTCAATTACGGTGATGACTTTTTATATACAATGCTTTTTCTGTGTCTATTAATATTTTCATGTTATTTTTTTTTTGCTTGTTTTTCTTCTCTCCCCTTAGTTGGGATGGGATTATTAGAGTGGACTGAATTTGGAAATTTCACTTCCTTTAGGTCAATTAAGCTCTGGTTATATCCTGGAAGCTTAGGCTCTGATTATCTAGTTTCCTATGAGGATGAACCTTGTTATGAAGAACAGAGTGCCTTGGTGATAATTTTTACAATGTGATCAGGGCCTCCCTATGACTGAGTTCTCCTGGAGTTTTTAACTCTCAGACTTGTCCACACTGGGCCTCCAACCATTCCTCACCTACAGTTCAGTTTTATCTACCTTGGCACTGGTTCTCTCAGAAATTTCTGCTCATGAGTATTATTTCCAGCAAACTGCAATTCTCTGTATTTACCTGCCTTTCCAAAACTTCGAGGCAATGGTTTCTTTGTATCTTTCCCTCTTTTACGGATCCAAGAAGAGTTGATTTTTTTTTAGTCTGTTCAGCTTTTTTCTTGTTAGGATAGAGAGGTGACATCTAATGCCTTACATAGAGAACTATGTCTTGAATCTGTTGATTTTTTTTTCTTTCAAGAGTATGGGTTTGTGAGAGGGAACGATGATGGTGGGAAACAAGTGTTTAAATATAGTAAAGTATTATTATATTGAAGCCTATCACACATTTCATTTTATCTAACTGCAGAATTCTTGGTTTCAGTTTGTTCCTTGGTGTCTGATAATCTTAACCCATCTGGTAGACTGATGAGAAGAATTTCAACTAACACCGCCGCTGTGCCAATGAAAATTTAGAGTCAATATTGTTGCACAACACCTAGCCATACTAACATGATAATGATCATTTTATTGAGAAATTAAGTTATCATTGTAGTAATATGTTTTTCTGGAGATTATTGTGGATATTAACAACCTTCACAGAACTGGGTTCAAGCCTTCACTCTCCCTTGAGCAAATTATTTAACCTCTGTGAGCCTCAATTTTATTATGTAAAAAGTGGGAATATTAAAAGCATCCTCATAGAATTCATATGAAATAATTAATGTAAAACATTAGCACAGTGCCTGTCATGATTTAAGCATTCAGTAAATCAGAGCTATTTCATATACTCTTATCTGGATCAGAGACAAAATACTGGGCTATAATGGCCATTAAAGAATCCTAGGTGGCAGTTCTGATGTTTTACAGAAATATTTGACCAAGAAACTCTAAGCTGAAATCTGGAAAATCATTCGATGTTGGCTATTCTTTCTCTTACTCCAAATTAAGCATCGGTACCTTCTTTTCAAATTCATGTTTAATTTTCTTCAGATAAACACCCAGAAGTGGAAATTCTGGGTTGCATGGTAATTTTGTTTTTAATTTTTTGAGAAAAATTCATACTATTTTTTATGGTGGCTGCAACAATTTACAACCACACCAAAATGCATGAGGGTTCCCCTTTCTCCACATCCTTGCCAATACCTGTTGTTTGGGACTTTTTGATAATAGCTATTCTAACAGGTGTGAGGTCATATCTCATTGTGGTTTTGATTTGCATTTCCCTGATGGTTAGTGATGAACATCTTTTCATGTGTCTGTTGGTCATATGTATGTTTTCTTTGGAGAAAAGTCTATTGCGGTTCTCTTTAATCTGAGATTCTCAGATTGTTTTTCTGATGTTGGGTTATATGTGTTCTTTATATATGTTGGATATTAATCTTTGGTTGGATGTATAATTTGTAAAACTATTCTCTCACTCAATAGGTTGTCTTTTTGTTTTGATAGTTTCCTTTGCTGTGTCAATGCTTTAGCATTTGATATAGTCCCATATATGTATTTTTGTTTCTGTTGTCCTTGTCTGAGGAGACACATCCAAAAAATATTGATAAAAATAATGTCAAATAGTTTATTTCCTATGCTTCCTTCTAGGAGTTTTATGGTTTCAGGTCTTACATTGTTGTCTTAAATCCATCTTGAGTGTATTTTTATATATGATATAAAAAAATGTTCAGCTTTATTTTTTGCGTGTATTTGTACAGTTTTGCCAACACGGTTTACTGAAGATATTGTATTTTCTCCATTTTATAATCTTGACACCTTTGCTATAGATTAATTCATCATGTAAGTGGGAATTTATTTCTGGACTTTCCATTCTGTTCCATTGATCTATGGGTCTGTTTCTTTCCAGTACCGTAAAGTTTTGATTACTTTACCTATGTAGTATAGTTTGAAATCAGGGAGCATGATACCTCTAGCTTTGTTCCTCTTTCTCAAGATCGCTTTGTCTATTTGGGGTCTTTTATATTTCCATATAAATTTTAGGATTATTTCTAGTTTTGTGAACAATGCCAATGGTATTTTTTTTGTGGCGTGAACACAAAATTTGTTGTCTTAGCAAATTTCAAATATACAATACAATATTGTTAACTAGAATCACCATACTATACATTAGATCTCCAGAATTTATTATAATTGAAATTTTGACGCTTTTACCAACAACTTTTCATTTGCTCTTCCCTCCTGCCCATGGTGACTACCATTTTACCCTGTGCTTCTATGAGTTCAACTTTATTTTATTTTATTATTAGTTTCAGGTATACAATACATTGCTTAGAAATTTATGTAGTTTATGAAATGATCCCCTTGATTACTCTATCTTCCCTCTGGCTCTACAAATAGCCATTACATTACTGGTGATTGCATTTCCTATGCCATGCTCCCCATCTCTATGAACATCTATCAGCTACTAATTTGTACTTCTTTAACTATTCACCGCTTTCTCCCAGGCCCCCAAACCCCCTCCCCGTGTCCATCACCAAATCGTCCACTATATTTGTAAGTCTATTTTTGATTAGTTTGTTCTTTTTGTTCCTTAGATTATGCATATAAGTGAAATCATATAGTATTTATTTTTCTCTGTCTGACTCATTTCATTCAATGTAATAACCTCTAGGTCCATCCATGTCGTTGATATTTTAATTGGGATTGTATTGAATCTGTAGTTTGCTCTGGGTAATATGGACATTTTAATGATATTGATTCTTCCAATCCATGAGTATGGTATATCCTTCTATTTATTTGAACTGTCTTCATTTTAGTTAATCAACATCTTCTAATTTTCAAAGTACAGGTATTTTGCATCCTTGGTTAAATTTATTTGCATGTATTTTATATTTTGATGCAATTATATATGTGGTTGTTTTCCTAATTTCTCTTTCTGATAGTTCCTTATTAATGTACATAATTTCACGATTTCTGTATATTTATTTTGTATTCTGCAACTGTACTGAATTCATTTATTAGTTCTAATAGTTTATTGGTGTAGTCTTTTTTTTTGTATATAGTATTATGTTATCTGCAAAAAGTGACTGACAGTTTAACTTCTTCCTTTTACTTTTTACATCTTTTCCCTTTTCCTACCTTGCAAACCATGTTGGAAGACTTTCTTTCTTTTTTTAAAACTCATTTAGATTCTCTTTTTCAGGTCATTTAAATTTATTTAATTCTTCTCCCAAAATGATTTTTAACTTTGAATAGAGATAAGGTTAAAACTTTTTTCCAGATAGATTAAGTCACTCAGATAAAACTAAGACAATTTCTGTTTTAAAAAGCTATCTTTTTGCAATTTTTATAGTATTCAAGGACTAACAGTGAATTTTCTTAATTTTTTCTTTTCTCCTAAAACAAAGGAAATTCTATCTGTCTGCTATCCTTTCAATTCACTGAAGTAAAAAGCTGTGGATGACTTTATTTCTGCTCAAAGGTTAACATCTTTCCTTCAATCAATAAAAATTACAATAATAAGGCTTACATCGTAGTTTCCAATTTCTCACCTTTTGGGTCATGGTGGCCTGGTCTTCTTTCCTATCTTCTTGGGTGGCACCTTTAATGATAGTTAAGGAATAAGAGTAAGTGTTCAGAAAGAGAAAGGAAGAAGCAAGTTGAAACAAGGAGTGTTAACTAGGAGAGATGCTTTTCACAAGAAATAGAAGATAGCATAACAGAAAGAGGCAAGGATATAATCATTCCAGAAATATCTCCCAAAGGATTTGGTGTTAAAGTTTGAGTTTATTGTTGGGAATACTAACAACTGACTCATGAGTGTTATTGTGGAAATTAAAAGAGATAATGTATGTGAAAGCACTTTGTAATAAAGAATCACAAAAATGTAATTCTTTTTTTCTTAGTAGTTTATTTTTTAATAATTAATTTTTTTTAAAATTACAGTTGACATGGAATATTTTATGTTTTAGGTGTATAACATAGTGATTAGGCATTTCTATAACTATGAAGTGATCACTCCAATAAATCTAGTACCCATCTGAAACCATACATAGTTATTACAATATTATTGACTATATCTCCTATGTTATAGTTTACAACCCCATGACTATTTTGTAATTTGTACTTAATTTGTACCTCATAATCCCTTTCCTCTTTCACCTATCTCCTCAATCCTCCTCCATCTGGCAACCATCAAATTGTTCTCTGTATCTATGAGCTCGTTTCTGTTGTTTGCTTGTTTATCTTGTTCTCTAGATTTCACACATGGCATTTGTCTTTGTCTGACTTACTCCGCTCAGCACAATATCCTCTAGGTCCATCTCTGTTGTTGCATATGGCAGGATTTCATTTTTTTTTATGGCTGAGTAATATCCCATTGTCTATATGTATCATCTTTTCTTTATCCATTCATCTATTAATGGACACTTAGGTTGCTTCCATACCTTGGTTATTGTAAATAATCCTTCAATGAACATATAGATATATGTGTCTTTTTGAATCAGTATTTTGGATTTCTTTAGATAAATACCCCAAAGTGGAATTACTGGGTCCTCCTTTGTCTCTTGTTATAGCCTTTTTTTTTTTTAAGTTTAATTTCTCTGGTATAAGTATTGCTACCTCAGCTTCATTTGTTTCTTTGTTTCAATTTTCATGAAGTATTTTTATCTATCCCTTTACTTTCAGTCTGTTTGTCTCTGGATTTGAAGTGAGTCTCTTGTAGGCAGCATAAGTAAGTTTTATTTTCTTATCCATTTAGTCACGATTGGAACATTAATCCATTTACATGTAGAGTACTTGTTATAAATATTTATTGATTGTTATATATATATATATATATATATATATATATATATATATATATAGTGTTTTTTCTTCTACTTCTTAAAAAAGTCCCTTAAGCATTTATTGTAATACTGATTTGGGGATGATGAACTCCTTTAGCTTTTTCTTGTCTGGGAAACTCTTTATCTATCCTTTTATTCTAAATGATAGCTATGTTGAGTAGAGTAATCTTGGTTGTAGGTCCTAACTTTTCATCACTTTGAATGTTTCCTGCCAATGCCTTCTGGCCTGCAAAGTTTCAGTTCAGAAATCAGCTGACAGTCTCATGGGAGCTCCCATGTAGGTAACTAACTGCTTTTGTCTTGCTACTTTTAGGATTCTCCCTTTGTCTTTAATCTTTGGCATTTTAATGATGATGTGTCTTAGTGTGGTCCTCTTTGAGTTATCTTGCTGGGACTCTCTGTGCTTCCTGGAGCTTGTATATCTATTTCCTTCACCAGATTAAGGAAGTTCCCATCATTGTTTCTTCAAATACGTTGTAATTCTCTTGAACTCTCTCTGTTCTCCTTCTGTTACCCTATGTTGTGAATGTTATGATTGTTGTTGCCCAAGAAGTCCATTAAACTATCTTCATTTTTAAAATTCTTTTATATTGTTGCTGTTACAATTGGGTGTTTTCTGTTACTTCATCTTCCAAATTGCTGATTTAAACTTCTGTCTCATCTAGTCTACTGTTAATTCCTTTTAATATATTATTTATTTTAGCTATTGTATTCTTCATTTCTGATTGGTTCTTTTTATGTTTTCTATCTCTATTTTTATATTTCTTATGTCTATGTTGAAGTTTTCACTGAGATCTTTGAGCATCCTTATAACCAGTGTATTAATCCCTGCATCTGGTAGGTTGCTTGTCTCCATTTTGTTGAGTTCTTTTTCTGGAGCTTTCTTCTGTTGGTTCATTTGGGATATGTTTCTTTGTCTCTCTAATTTAGCTGTCTCCCTATGTTTGTTTCTATGTTAAGTAGTACAGGTTTAGTACAGTGGCCGTATGTAGTAGGGTCTTGGGGTGCCCAGTGGTGCAGTCTTCCTTGGTTACCTGAGCTGGGTGCTCCAGTTGTGTTTCTTGTGTGTGCCTTCCTGTTGTAGTTGAGCCTTGATTGCTGTTGGCATGTCAGTCATAGAGACTGACCCTCGGGCTGATTGGTTGTGAGGACTGGCCATGACTACAGTGAGGAGCTTTTGTGTGTGGGTTGACCTTATGGAACATGATTCACTTTTGTGGGGTTCTAGTGCCTGCCAAGTCTGCACTTTGCATGTGTCATTTGTGGGAGTTCTTGGTTGGTGCTCTGGTGTGGTCTGAATCTTACCACTGGTTGTGTTGGATCTTGAGCTCCTTGTGAGGGGTTCTCATGCCAACCAAGGTCAACCACTTTGTGGCCTGCCTAGGTCCACTTGGTATGGGCTACGAAGTGATCTTCAGGTGGTTGCCACTTACGCTGGGCTTGGAGGTGCCTGAAAGAGGCTAAGTTGTGAACTGAGGCCAACTTCCACTAGTGCCAAGCTTGGGACTGCTTAGCAACAGGTACAGGGCACTCTGAGGCCAGATGCTGCTTGTTTAGGGTTTGTGAACCTTTGAGAAATTTTAGAAAAGTCTGCAACATGAGCAACTGAAAGTGGCTTGGGAGAGTCCACAGGTTAGGTAGAGTGGGGTCTCAGGGAAACACCAGGGAGGGGCTAAAGATGTTAGCTAAGTTGATGGACGCTCAGATATGATAACTGCTTGCATGTGCAGGCTTGGGTTGAGGGAGGTATCAACAAAGGAACAATGGCTTCTAGAGGAGAAATATGTCCCTTCAGCCCTCACCCTGAAGCCAGATGATTCAATTCCTTCCCATATGTTGCTTGTGTCTTTTGAGCTGCTGCTCCCAGCACTGAAGCTCAGAGTGAGTGAGTCTGTCAGTGAGTGAGTTTGTGCATGGGCCCTTTAAGAAGAACACCTGGCACTCTAGTAGCCCTCTGTCTCTCTCAATCACAATCTCCACTGGTTTTCATAGCCAGAAGTTATGGTGACTTCTCTTCCTGGTACTGGAACCCTGGGCTGCAAAGCCTGGTGTAGGGCTGGGACCCTTTGCTCCTCAGAGGGAACTTCTGCTCTGAGATATCCCTTCCGATTTTTAAGGGCCACACTTGGGTATGATACCAGTTCATTTCATATCTCCACCCCACCTGCTAGCCTTGGGGTGGCTTCTTCTGTGTACTCTTTGTTATATGATGTATGTTCAGCTAGACTTCAGGCAATTCTCAATAATGGTTGTTTTGTAATTTAGTTGTAATTTTGAGGTGTTTATGGGATGAGACGAACATTGCATTTATCTACTCCTCCATCTTGACCAGAGCTACGAATGTAATTCTGGAAGTCAATCTGTCAGTCCTCCTTTCTGAACAAGCCAGAAAAACCTTTACATTTTTTCCTGCTTTGGCAGAGAATCCCTCAGAGTGAGCATTGGTCCTGGAGTCAGGCTAGCTTAGATTTGATTCTGAATTATGTCACTTTCTAGTCATGTATTATCATTGAACCAATTACTTAACTTCTCTGGGCCTTGATGTTTTCTCTTATAAAACAAAGATAATAATATCTACCAAACACAGGTATTGAGAAGATTAAATAGGATGATATATGTGAAGCACATACACAGTACTTAGAACATGGTAGGTAGTTAATAAATTGTACCCTTACACATACTGTTCAGAGGAAGCCAACCTTCACAGCAAGAGGCCTATATTCTTTGGTTAAGGTTACTGGAACAGCTATGTATTCCCATGAAAAAGCTCCAAATAAATGCATTAACACTTCTTATAACCTTTTTTTAGCGTGTTGACATTTCTGTTGGCTTTGAATAGCCATTGATATTTTAATATGTTTAAGCTCATTTGATAAGTCATTTCCCAGCAAAGAAGGACTTAGCTACAATAGAGCCTGGTGGTTTCCATATGTGGACCTTAATATATAAATTATCTTCCAAGGTTTTCTTTTAGAATGCTTGACAGACACACAAATTTACTGATATCAACCTCATCTCTCATTATAATTCAAAACTGAGATTTTCATGTCTAAGTGATATTCTTGACTTTTGAACTAGGTATTATCTTCCAAGTATCTCATATGCTCTAGATTTCTTTTGTCTTTTATGACACTCTTGGAAGCTCTGCCAGAATTAAGAGGCTGTCAAAATTCTATTACTAACATGGTTTTATTACTGATGTAAGGCAAAGAGTAAAGAACATATTGTAGAAGTTATAGCCAAAGTGAGCCTTCCTACACTGTAGTCCCAGTTATAAACATCTTTTTGTGATTTTTATAAACATTAGTGACTTTCACTTCCACCCAGCTTGTGAGCATAAATTTGAAGACTTTTGCAAAGCAACTAAGTGGAGGTGGTGAACCTAACATGCAAGAGTACATAGACAGATTGATTATGGGAACTTTTTAATGTTTCCCCTTTAAACCATCTCAAAGAATTCATAGAGACCCTTATTTTCTTAAAAGGAGCCTTCCAAGTTTAACCATACCCAAGGAATTATTTAGACCTCAGCTTATGCTCAGTGGACACAACAATGGACATATTTCAAGACAAGATTAGAATTGATATAAGGATAAAAAGAACATGAGTAACTTTTGCTCATTTTCTTTTCCTTCTATCAGATATGATCTGTTCTCCACTTTAATGAGAGGGTCATATAAAAAAAAAGGGAGTGGAAAAAATATAAAGCAAGGGAGAGGTGGGGGAAAAGAAACAAGAAGGTAGAGAATAAAATACCAAGATAAAATTCTGTGGGGTGTCACAGTGGGATTGGAGAATAAAAGAAAATGAATATTGGAACCAGAACCTCCAAGAGACAAGAGTGGTCTTAAGGGTATAAGTGGCAAGGGGATAGTTAGTTTAGGGAAGGTTCTGCGAATCTGAGCTCACCAGACAACTAGAATTCTGCATTCTCTGTGCAAACCAATTTTAAGTCCTGGTTTTGGGTCTTTGGTAATGAAAATGTCTTCGACTTTATACAGGACAGGACTTACCTATTAAAATCATTTTCTTATTCTAGGTATTCACTCAGCTGAGTTTATTGAAGAAGCCATTTGGATGATCAAGGCCATAGTTATTTCAGTTAGTCATTTATTACCTTCTGTATTGCACTTATCTATGTAAATTATCAATGTGTCAATTAAAATATATTGATCAGATTAAAGAAAATAAAACCCATCACACCCAAGAAATTTGGGGTGATTACTGTGACCATACCTTTGGAAATAAAAAAAGAAAGTCATGTATGCTACCCTCAAAAAATTTACAATCCAACTGGTCTCTCCTAGTATTTAGTGGCTTATAGAATCACCTTGTTTTTTTTTTTTTTTTTTTAGTTCTTATCGGTTAATTTATACCATAATAATATGCCAAACTCACAATGCTTAAAAATGGCTGAGATTTGAACATGATCACACACTCATCTGCATGGAAGCCTGATTCATATTAAATAAGAGGATGTGGAATATATGGAAACAAGAGGTACTTGCCCTGATACAGATTAGAAGATTAGAGTGATTAGAACTCTTCAAGCACAGTTGTTTCATCCTTTATCTCTTTTATTTTCTCCACCTAGCCTAATTGGTTTTATACCTCTGGAAAATTTACCTAACAGACACTAGGCCTTAAAGTTCTCATCTATATAATGGGGGTAATATTGCTTACCTTACAGGGTAATTATGAGAATCAATGGGACGAAATTTGTAAAATAGTACTACTCTTCTTAGAAAGATTAATTTTATTTTGCCACATGTTTACCTAGAATAAAGACTTTTTCCCCAGGCCTTTTTGAATCTAGTGGTGACCATGTGACTAAGGGATCAGGTTAGAGAAAAAGGAACTGTCAGGGAATAGAGGGCAACCTCCAGCCAAGTGCCAGCAAAAAAATGAATCTTGTCAACTTCTATGTGAGTAAAGGTGGAAGTGGATTTGTCCCAAGTCAAGCCTTCACCTGAAACACAGCCTCAGCCAACACCTTGATTGTAGCCTTATGAGAGACTGTGAGATACAAGATGCAGCTAAGCCATGCCCAGATTCCTGACCACAGAATAGTGAGTTTTTAAACCTGCTATATGTTGAGATAATTATTATGCATCAATAGGTAATTGATACAGGGATAAATGTGGGAGTGAATTGTTTGAATTCCAGAAAGTGTTCTTAAAGAGAGAAGGTGTGCTTTTCTTCTGCACCTCCCTCTTGATAGCTAACATAAGAATATAATGGCTGGGACTCTAACCGCTGTTTTGAATCATAAGGTGAGAACAGAGCAGAAGAATAAGTAAAAAGAAACTTGGTTTCCTGAGATTATTATGTATAATACTACTCTGGATCACCTACACCTACACAACAGAAAGAGCAATACCAACAATTTTGTTTATTTTGGGTTTCTTTCGAGTTAAATGTCTCTTGAAGAAAAATCTGGTCCTAACTAATAATGGTGTCTGACACTACTCTTAATATCCAACAACATTTTTAAAATACTAGGTTTCTTTGTGCTTCAAAAAGAATAAAATACTCAGAAATAAATTTAACCAAAAAGATGATAGACCTATACACTGAAAATTATAAGACATTAATGAAAGAAATTGAAAAAGACAAAAATAAATGGAAAGATACTCCATATACATAGACTGAAAAAATTACTATCATTAAAATGTCCATATTACACAAAACAAACTATAATTCAATGCAATCTCAATCAAAATACCAATGGCATTTCTCACATAACTAAAACAAATAATCTTAAAATTTATATGGAAACATAAAAGACCCTAAATAGACAAAAGAGTTAAAAGAATAAAGTTTTGAGATAAAAGAATAAAGTTTGAGGTATCGCGCTTCCTGATTTCAAACTATACTATGAAGCTATAGTAATCAAAACAGTTTGATACTGAAACAGAAAAAGACACATAGATCAATGGAATAGAATAGAAAACCTAGAAATAAACTCATACTTACATGATCAATTAATCTACAAGAAAGGAGGAAGGAATATTCAATGGGAAAAGACAGTCTCTTCAATAAATGATGTTAGGAAAACTGGGCAACCACATGCAAAAGAATGAAACTAGACCACTATCTTACACCATACATAAAAATTAATTCAAAATAGATTAAATATTTGAATGCAAGCCGTGAAAACTCCTAGAAGAAAACATAGATTGTAAGCTCTTTGACTGATCTTGGCAATGATATTTTTGGATCTAACACAGAAAGCAAAGGCAACGAAAGCAAAAATAAATGAACAGGACCACATCAAACTAAAAAAAAAAAAATCTGTATAGCAAAGGAAACCATTGAAAAAATGAAAAGGCAACTTACTAAATGGGATAAAGGGCTAATATCCAAAAGATATAAAGAACTCATACAACTTAATAGCAAAAATTCAATTTGATTAAAAATAAGAAAAAGATCTGAATAGACACTTTACGAAAGAAGACTTTCAAATGGCCAACAGGAACATGAAAAGATGCTCAACTTCACTAACTCAAAAAAATATATGGACTTCCATGTTCACTGCTGAATTATTTACAATAACCGAGATATGGAAACGACTTAAATGTAAATCTACAGATGAATGGATGAAGAAAGGTGACACACACACAAGAATATTATTCATTTATAAAAATAAATCTTACCATTTATGAGAACATGAATGATCCTTGCGGGCATAATGTCAAGTGTAATAAGTAAAAAAGAGAAAGGCAAATATAGTATGATTTCACTTATATGTAGAATCTAAGGGGAAAAAAAATCAAAGCTCATAGATAGAACAGATTGGTAGTTGCCAGAGGCAGAGATCTCAATGTGGGCAAAATAGATGAACAGAGTAAAAAGATACCAACTTCCAGTTATAAAATAAATAAGACATAGGGATGCAATGTACAGTTGGATGGCTATAGTTAATAATACTGTGTTGTATATTTGAAAGTTGTTAAACAGGTAGATTATAAAAGTTCTCATCACAAGAAAAAAGATTGTAACTCTGTATGGTGACTTATGTTAACTAGACATTGTGGTGATCATTTTGCATTATATGCAAATATCAAATCTTTATGTTGTATACCTGAAACTAATATAGTGTTATATGTCGATTATCCTGCAATATAAAATAAATAATAGTGTTTTTTTCTACCACAAGTGTCATGAAAGAATGAATACAAATACTTTGTGGCAAAATTCTTGTTTTTCAGGAATATACAGTCTAATTTCAAAATGGTTTTAATAGTTTTGCTAAACTTTTCTCACTGATCTCCATCCCCGGCAGCCTTTCCCTCTTAACATTGAAATTATCAGGTTCTCTATAGAATGCTGATTTTTTTTCCTTTTTTTTATGTAATAGGAAAATCCATTTTGTGATGGCAGTTTTCACCACTAATTCTATCACTTGGTTGAAAAAGAGAGCTTTATGTATTTTTTCTTCTTATTAAATAAGAATCTTTACATAGGTAATATTGTATAAACTTATCCAAGTCTCTTATGACCTTGGAGCTTCAGTTTCCCCATTGGCAAGAGAGGACTAATAATATTACCTTCCTCATAGTGTAGATTAAATGAGATAGTACACCTAAGATATTTAGCATAGTGCTCCACACAAGTAAACACTATATCAATTCAAGTATCATGTTGTTTGGAATGTTATTATTAATACATTTCTCTAGGGAAAAGCTTTTGCATTGTTTCTGACCTTCTTTGTCCCCTAGAGATAATGCCTAAAGCTGAAAGAATTAGTCTAATATTGAAATTCTCAGGTAATAAAGCAGACTAATAGGGTAGATCTTTTTGGAGTAGGTCAGGGGTGGACTTTCCCAAGCATCCATAAAATTTTCTCTCCATAAGGGAAGGCACCATCTATTCTTGTGCTTATGGCAGGTCCAATAAGGACAATAAATGAATATCTTTTTTTTTTCTTGAAGAATTTCACAGGTGAAAACTTTCTCCACCTTACTTCACCTTTCTTTAATCTTCCATTATGATTTCTTGTCTCTTAGACATTTAAGAAGCTCTTCCTTAGGTCTTGAGTTATATATCTGGACTCATAGAGAGACCTAAATACCTAGAATTTTTTTTCACTAGCTGCTCATTGGTATAATATACAACTTATATAATGCATATATTTAAGGACAAAATGGTTCTCAAGTTTTGTTTTCTCCTGTGGATTTTATGCTGCTTTTGACCGTGAGACTCATCTGTGGGATAATTCATTTTGGCAATGTTTGCTGGCCTTGTGTTCTGGAAGTAAGAAATCATCATATAATCTGGTCCCAGGATCATATGAATTTCTTTATGCTGCTCATCCAGCTGCTTTGGCTTGCCAGAGACTGCTCAATACTACAATTTTCATATGAAGCTCTTTGCTCTCTACCCCACCCATGCAACTTAGTTCCCTCAGGGGTGTGATCAGAATTGAAATCACTGGAAAATTATTACAGCTCTTATTGGTGATAAAGAAGTCCTGAACTGGCTCCAGGGTTTAGCAGGCTCAGATATTTTACACAATTGAACTTTCAGCAGAACAAATAGCATGTACAGGTTTTAATGTTAATATAGAAATATATTTTTTATAAGAGATAAAGATGTTCTATCTTACCATGAAATTTGAGTGCGGTTTTTACTTTTTCTATATATGTGGGTGGATATGGTTATATAATTTATCTATTCTCCTTTTGAATATTTGAGTTAAGGATATATATATATATATATATATACATATATATATTTTTTTTAAACATGATATTTGTGACTGATTGACAATCATGGTTTTCAGCAATGGTGCTAACTATCCATAGATTTTAATGCTCTAGGCAGAGATCAACCAAAGTTTCCTCTAATGGATGTGATAGCCCACCAAAGTGGACTTGAAGTAGATTTTTCTCTCCATCTTATATTGTAGCCAGTTCTATCTCATTCATATCCACTAGAATGACCATAGTTTTTTTTTAGATGAAAATAACAAATGGTGAGGATGTAGAAAAATTGGAACCCTCATACATTGTTGGTAGAAACGTAAAATGGTACAACTATAATGGAAAACAGTTTAGTCGTTCCTTGAAAAGTAAATCATAAAATTACCATATGGTCCAACAATTTCTCTTCTAGGTATATACCCAAAAGACCTGAAAACAGGTGTTCAAAAAATTATGCACATGAATGCGCATAGCAGCACTATTCACAAAAACCAAAAGGTGGAAACAACCTAAACATTCACCAACTAATAAGAGGATAAACAGAATGTGGAATATCCATATAATGGAATATCATTCGGCCATAAAAAGAAGTACTGATGTATGCTACAACATTGATGAACTTCAAAAATGTGATGTTAAGTGAAATATGCAAGGCACAAAAGGTCACATACGGAATGGTTCCATTTTTATAAAATATCCAGAGTAGACACAAATGTAGAGAAAGGAAGCATACTGTGGTTGCCACGGACTGGGAAGAGGTGGAGAAGGAGTGACTGCTTAATGGATGTGGGGTGTTCTTTTGGTGTGATAAAAGTGTTTTGGCACCAGATAAAGGTGTTGGTAACACAACATTCTAAACATACTAAGTGACACTGAGATACACTTTAAATAGTTAATTTTATGTTACATGAATTTCGGCTCCCAAATGTAACCATGATTTTATCTTATTGATTTAGCAAAGAACTCTACTGACTTTTTTAATAGGAGATAAGCAGTCACTATCATGTTGCTTTTGTGAAAATCTGTGTTTCAGCAGCGAGGTTCACGTTTGCACTCTGAAATTATTGAGTTTAGGGGGACAGAAGATACATAAAAATACCTTTTGGAGATAAAGGCATATATATTTTTAAAAATAATGTTAGCCATTTGACAGCCCTGATATCAAGTTAAAAAGCTCCTTAAGGTCAGCCTAATACCTAATTATAACTCTCTTGGGTGTCACAAATCATGGCCATTGAAAATCACTGTGTCTATATAGATAGAGAATAAACTGATGTTTGCCATATGCGGGGAGAGTGGGGGGCTGATTAAAAAAGGTGAAGAGATTAAGAAGTACAAATTGGTAGTTACAAAATAGTCATAGAGAATAAATATATGGGAATATAGTCAATAATATTGTAATAGCTATGTATAGTGCCAGGAGGGTACTAGACTTACTGGGGGGAATTACTTTGTAAATTATATAAATGTCTAACCACTATGCTGTACACATGAAACTAATATAAAATAATATTGAATGTCAACTGTAATTGAAAAATAAAAAAAAAAGGAAGTCAATGGTTCTAACTGAAACACTAACTTTCTTCTGTTTAACTTCTCATGCGATATGCTTCAGTAAGAATATCTTGTTTGCACTTCTCCAGATATGCATGCTATTTCATCTCTTGATGTCTTTGTATTTTCTGTACCTTTTGCTTGGAATGCCTTTCTACTTGGTCACTTAGCAAACTTTTATTCTTCTTTCAAGACCTAAGTCAAAGTGTTATCTCCCCAAAAAGACTTAGTTTCTCCTTTCTTTGTTCTACCAAATATCTTGTATATACTTCTGTTAGTTCACTTAGGACACAATTATAATTATATATTTTAATTTCTATTTTCCCTACTAGAATGGACTGTGAATTCCTTAAGAATAAAAACTTTATTCACTATTCTCTCTGTTGTGTTCTTTTTGCTAAGTTCAGGGCTTATAAGAGGAACTCATAAAATTATGTTGAGAAACTTAATTATATAAGAGACAGTATGATGTTGCTTTTCCTGGAGGCAGGAGAATAATAAAAATATCCTCGGTAACCTGGTAATATCTGAGGGTGATTTCAGCTGCCATATAATTCTTTTTGAGAATTTTAATCCCAGAGTCCTGCCTCAAAGCCTTAATCGTTTATCTCCTCCCACTATATAATGTTTCTGCTGTTTTGTTCCCCGTTTCTTCAACTGAAGAAGGTTTCTGATTATTTGTGTTTGCAAAAGCATTTCCTATAGATACTCTTAATGTAAAAGCATCATTCTGAGACCATGGGATCTACACTGAAGAATTTTTTTTCTACTTGTATCTGCTGCGATGGCTTAATGTTTCTGAAGACTTGGACACTTTTTTGTGGCCTGATTTTCTTCAAAAAAGACAACTCCCTCATCCCTAGAGCCCTTGAAGGTCTCTAGAAGCTTCAGCAAGGCAGATGAGTCCGCCAACTTCAGCACTCTGCCAGTTTCCATCCTGTACATTTTTTTAACCCTCAGGGTAGAATGAATGCCTGGAGATATTCTTTCATAACAGTTGTTTGGCAGGAAAAATAGAAAAAAAAATGATAGCAGCCAAGGGTCACAGTTTCTACATCCAGCAAGAATATCTTTAAGCATATTCTGCTTTTATTTTTGCAAAGTGAAAAGCTCATAGTTTTGTGACAACTCCTCTCATTTCTTTTTCTTTGTTTTGTTTTAATTCTGGAATGGGGCTATCACAGGTGTTATTCTAAATTGCTTTCATTCTTTGAATATTTGTTTCACTTGAAAATATTAAGTTAAATCCCCTACCTTTTCTCTTCTTGTGCATCTTTTTTTTTCTTACGTTCAGTTTTTAACTTCTAAAGGAGGCACTTAATTTGGGGGCCACCGATGGTTAATGGCACCCATAGATGGGCTTCTGGAAATAGTTCAGAACTATCATTGTAAATAAACCTACACAAATATGTTTTAAGAGACCTCTTCAGAGACAAAAATAAAGGTCTCTGGGCCCAAAAGAAGTTTCCTCTCAAGAGGAGTTTTCTTTCTATTTGGGGAGTTCTCATGAAAAGAGATTAGAACTTTCTTGATTGTAAAAACTGGTTTTGTGATTGTACCCTCACACCTTGAGATTTAGTCTCCTTACTCAAGCTGCTGGAACTTACAGACCACTAGCTGAGCTGTTAGAAGTCACATAAAAATCACCACTTGTAGCTCCTAAAGGAGAAACAGCAAAGGAACTGTTGCTGGACTTATAAATCTTCTTCAAATATTTGAGGTCCAGTTGTTATTTGTAGGTTGCTGGAGAAAATGTTCCAGCATATTAATATCTTTGAATTTATATGTGTAAACCTGTGTACATTTCTTTATCAATCTGCATTTATTCAGCACTCTAAGATGATTTACACTCTCCTAGTCCCTGAAAACCTAGAGGACAGAGGGTTACACATACTCCCAATTATTTATGCATAAAAATATGAGGTTTGGCTATTGGACCCACTGACATAGCTAAACATTTTTGGCCTTCTCACAAGGTAAAGAGTGGAGATGTGGCGGTTTGTGGACTTACATTCCATAGTCTGCATTGGTCTGTGGGAGAAGTGAAGAGTGGGGAGAAAAAGAGCTCCTTCAATTTCCTAAGCTACTTTCTCAGAAACAGGGTTTCATGCATTGAGGTACAACATCAGAATTGAGGGGTTTTCAGGTTTGGTCTACCTGGAGCTCTCATTTCTCATTAAGTCACTCCTTCCCTAATACTACTCCCTATACATATGCTTGGTTTGGTGAGATGAGGCGGGTTACATAGGAAGTGCTTATATTTCACATTTGGTACATTTTGTTTCTTATTTAGCATCATGAAAGCAAGGGTCATGATTTATACTTTATATGCACAATTTTCATCATGTAATAGGAACTCAATATCTACTGATTGATTTCAATTTTCATGTTGACTAACAATTTCTGACTATTGGTGACTTAAAATAATATGTCTAATATAACTCCTAGAAATGGTGTGGTTGAATTTTCATTTAAAAGTATAAAGCCAAAGAACACAGCTCACTGGGCAAACGTGACTTCCGACAGCCAAATTCAGTAATTCTGTCTTAGTGGTAGTCAACTTGATTTGGATCTAATTAGACTGGACAAGGCTAGAAGCTTCTAGGACATATTCTCATTCATACAAACATGGAAGATGACCCTTCTAATAGGTATTTTAAAACAGAGGGGAAAGAATACAATTTCTGAAAGTGTTCCACATGGTAAGGTCAATGCTGTTTCGTTCAACTCATTTTGGTTGTGTGCAAGAAAGTTTTATAGAAGGGCATGTCATATGAACTATTATTTCAAGTCCTACTTTTTTAGTTCATTGGCCATCCATTAAAATGTAAGCTCTGTGGGAGCATGCATTTGTATTTGTTTTGTTCCCTTCAGTAAACTAGTGACTAAAATTGTCCCTGGCAGAGAGAGTGCTCAATAAAACTTTCTAAGTAGACTCAATTGATCAACAAGAGTTTAGTGAGCAGTAACTAACAAAGTAGTAACTTCTCTAAAGATACAAAGAAACGTTTAAAAATGGAACAGTCTTTATCTTCCATGAATTTAGAATCCACCTGAGAAGATGAAATGACCAGATACAAAACAATTACACACACACACAGAGAGAGAGAGATATAGAGAGAGAGAGAGAGAGAGAATAATAGCAAAGAAAACTTGAGTAGAAAAAATAGTAGACAATATTGTAGCAGTGTTCAGGGTGGAGAAGAAGATAAATGGATATTTTAGCTATCTGAGAATATAGTCATGAGGCTACAAATCATAGATATGAGTTGGAAATATTCTTAGATATCAACTATTTTATCCTCACTCTTAAAGTAGAAATCCTTTTTGTATTCTCATAGTCTCTGATAGATTCCAATGACAGAGTTTACTGTTTTACAAGGCAGCCCATTTCATTTATGGATATTTTGTATCCCTTAGCTAGAGCTTTCTGATCCTGAGCCTAAAATTTGCCTTCTCATGAGTTCTATTCATTATTTTGGTTCTCCCCTTGGAGTTACACTGATTATGTCTAATTTTGCTTCCACGTCAAATTCTGGCTAAATTTTCTCTTTTTCAGAAAAAAACGCTTCCAGTTTCTTTAATCATGCCTCCACAGCATGATTTCAGAAATTTCACCAGCTGGACTATCTTCTGAAATCTCTCTAGACTGGTAAAGTTCCTATTAAAATGTGGGTGCCCAGAAATGAACACAGCTTACCAGGTGTAGTCTTACCAGTGCTGAGTTCCTCACTTGAACTGGACATTCCATTTGTATTGCTCTATTGTAACATAGCATTTGCTTTCTAAACAGCTATGTCACATGGTCGACTCATTTCAACTCGTGATTGCCTAAAAGCCACAACTATGCATTAGCTTGTTTACCTGGTGAACTTCCTATTTATTGCTTTGACCTTTCAAACCTGTTGAAATCTTTGTGAGTGGAAAATCCAAGGGACTTGGCAGATTGAGTCTGTCCAAAAATAATGTTTAGATTTGTTATCATTTTGGGGGAAAGGGGAGTTTTGAGATACAGTCACAGCTCACTAATTCGAGAGTAGTTGGAGGATCTATTTACTAAATTAATAAAAAGTCTGAACCACTTTCTAATTTCACAAAGAATAATGTTTAAAATAAAAATAGAAATTGGAAAAAAGATTATGATGATATTTTCAAGGAAAGGATGTACTCAGCCAGGCTTAATGTATAGACATAACTAGTAATTAACAACACTTTTCCTTACATATATTTCATGGTTAAAATACTTTAAAACAGTCTCTGCAATGCTCAATGTTGTGCATTAATTTGCTGAGTCAACTTTTATTTCACTATACAACAGGAAAATAAAAGTAACAGCTAACATTTTTATAGCACATACTATGTGCGAGGCTCTCTTCTAAGCACTTTACGTGCTCATTTAAACTTCTTAACAATTCTATGAAGTGGACACTATTGTTATCAGCACCTCCTCATCTCTATTTTACAGCTGAGGAAAATGAGGTACTGAGAATTTAAGTAGCTTCCTTGAAGTGAAATAGCTGATAAATTCAAATATGGAATTTGAATCTAGATGGTCTAGCTCCAGAATTGCTGCTCATAGTGCTTCTCATATTAAAAACAGTCATCTCAATCAGATTAGTAGAATCTAAATAATGTCTTATGTTCCCAACTTGCTTGGGAGAACAAGACCAAATTTACGGGTAAGTTAAGCTTCCATAATTCAGACTAATATGTTTTCTCTCCTACAACTGGGGATGATACTTGTGGGGGGAGGAAGTTTCAAAATTGATTCTGGTCCTTTTGTGTATATAGTATATGTGATTAAATGTTTTACGATCTCACAAATAAATCCATGTGACATAAAGATGCTGCCTTCCACCTAAAAAAATTAGATGAATGGATAAATATTATAATAATCTAGTCTATGAATTGCTGAGAACTTGATCGGGATAGTGGAAAGAGAGGTCAGTCAAGAATCCTTGATTTAAGTTTTAGTTCTGTCACTAATTAGTTCTCTGGCTTTAGATAAATCATTTAACCTTTCTGAATCTCAGTGTCCCTATCTTTAAAATAAAAGGATTAGATGATTTATCAGGAACCCTTTCAAGTCTAGCATTCCATATTTTAAGAGATTAAAGGAAACCAATAGTAGAGAAGAAGAGAAAAGGTTTAAAGAACTGGCATAAATGAAGGAATAAAGTCTAGACTTGGCTTTACCATTTAATAATCCTGGGTTGCAAATGGAATTGAAAAGGGAAAAGAGAGATTGATGACCCTCATCCTCCACAATGTTGCTCAGAATGGGGTTTGCTTAATTCAAAGGAAAGGGAAGGGAAAGGAAAGGAAGGGAAGGGAAAAACAAATCTTTAAACCCAATAAAGCTAATTGGCATCAGTGCAAAATAAATTAAATGAGTAGTTTGCAGTATTTCTCCCATAGTAATCTGGCTTGTCTTGAAACACTGAACATTTTAAACAAATTTTACTGCCTAGTCTATGACTTTGTGGTTCTATCATGCTCAAGGAAAAATGCTGACAATTTGTTTTCTGTTTCCACTGGCAACATTACTGTTTTTATATCAAAATGATAAATGGTTGGGTATAGTGTAATGGTTGAATTATATACTGATATTCTATATTTCTCTTTAATGCATACATTTTAAATCCCAGATAGATTTCAACTATGTTAGACAAAATGGCCATAATGTGGTAATTGTTATTATTAAATAATTATATAGATTTTTGGTCCTAATACTTGAAAAAAAAATATGTCCTAATTTAGGCTTTTCTTCATTATATGGGAATACTTTTAAGAAGGCTGGGGATTTCTATTTTAAGAGTGAGGTTAAAATAGTTGATATCTATGAATATTTCCAACTAAGATCTATGATTTGTAGCCCCATGACTATAAACAAAAAATTCTTTTTGTTTTTCCTACTTGGGGAAACCCAGGTGTGCAGAAAGTTTATATATATTTATTATTAATATATATATTAATATTAATATATATTAATAATAAATATATATATTAATCATGTCTTTCAAAGCATTTGAGAACAGTTGATTTGTATTTTCTCCACACAGAATGCATCAGACAGTGCTAGATAACTGGAAAGACTCACTTTGATTTGAAGGTAGTTTTATTTGTCATGCGTTTATGCAATTGATCACTACCTGATAGTCAAAACCAGCTTCCTAAACCTGAGCTTAGTACTTTGAAGCATTATTTGAGCCTTTGGGGGAAAGCTTAAACCTTTACATCTTTATCTGTCAAATGATCTGATCCAAGTCTCACATTATACTCAATGATTTTTAACCACTGTGGAAAATGGAGCAATCACAAAGGCTGCGATTTGTGTTAAGTAGTGTTGTGTATATTAACAAAATTATTTACAGGTGAAGCTTACTCATGTTGGGTCTTCTGCTTGGTGTCCACCTAACTCCCATACCTATCTTCAGCATATTCCCAGCATTCCAGTGTACCCAGTGCCTTTATGAATTCCAGAATCCTTCCTACTTTGTCTCTGTCTCCTTCCACTTTTGTCAAAACTTACCCTTCAAGTGCCCCATAACTGTAGCCTTCTGTACTCTATGTCACTTGAGCAAGTCACTTTGTTTCTGGGCCTCAGTTTTTTTCATAAATAAAATACAGGGTTTGAAATAGATGACCTTGAAGGTCTCATCTAGTTCTAAAATCACAAAGGTTAATACCTGTGTTAACGTAGTATCTAGTAAATATGCTTTATTTCCTGATAGAAGAGTTTGGTGGAGTTATAAAGGCCAGATTGTGGCAAATTCCTGGGAACATCATGATTTAACCTCGCTAAAATTATTTTAGAATACTAATGATAGGCATTTAAGGGACTTTCTCATGAATTTTGATTTCCTTCAAATCATCCTCAATAAATGACTACCTATTTTGTTCACGTCCATAGCAACTCTCTCTGTTGGTTTCCAGATAGCAAATATCCAGTCATTTCATAAATAAAAGAAAATATTTCTATGTATTATTCTGGACTTGATTCCTTACTCCTTCAGTTAAACTCAGATATTCTTAGAAAATATTTCTGAGGAATTTTTTTAGCCAATTTTCCTTTACTGTTTATATTATCCCAGCCATACTGTCCCAGATTCTTCATTATGATCAACTCTTCCAAAATATCATCTCACTCTGAAAGTAATCACTTCTTGCAAATGCTTCTCATGGATCAGATGTCTTCTTTAAGTAAAAAAAAAAAAAAAAAAACAAAACCAAAAACAAAAACAAAAAAACCTTCTGAAACACAGCTCTTCTAGTGACATTATCAACAAGCTTACTAACTAATCAGCTATGGGAATTTTAAATTTCTATGCAAAAAAGATGCTTGATTTTACCCAGGTTAAAAAAAAAGACAAACCAAGGTGGAGTGTTTGTTTGTTTGTTTGTTTGTTTTCTTTTGGCTTCTCTTTCTTTTAAAACAAAGAACAAAGTGACAAATCCAAATTTGAGACATCTGGATGTTTCCCATCATGTGGCTTAAACATCTGCATTTTTTCACTTCTTATCCAGATGTTTTGGTCTTATGTAAACCTAGCTAAAGTGAAAGAGAATATCAAGCAATCATCTGGAGATCTTGATTAACATGGACAGCAAATCTGAATAATCCATGTTCTGAGAGTTCTGTTTTTTGTCTAGCTCAGAATACATTACTAATGAGGTCAAAGTTACTGTAGGTTGTTTCTTGTATGGGCCAGTTAGCTCTGATCTGTTTCATGACCACAGAATGCACCTCTAGCCTCAGCCAGCTGTCTGGAAAGTGAGTGTCCTTGGTCCTACAGGCAGTCACACAAGAAACTAAATAGCCAGTCTCCACCACTTGGAAGTCAAAATAAAAATGCATTTCTCATGGGTGGTGGGTCAGTGGTGCCATTTTTGTATAATAATAATAATAATAATAATAATAATAATAATAATAATAATAATAATAGTAACTGTCATATAGTGCTTATTTTGTGTCAAACATTGTTCTGAGCACTTTATATACATTCATTCTCAATGTTTACAACAACCCTATGTGTATTATTATCCCCATTATTATTCCCAGGTGAGAAAATACAGGCACAGAAGGTTAAGGAATTGTTCAGGATGAAATAAATGGCATACCTATTTTCGTGTTGTTCATTTTCTACACTCTCTGCCTCAAGAAGGTGGTGGTGGGGATGCTCGAAATGTATTGGCTGTCTAGATTATATGTCAAAAAAGGGCAGAAACTTGGATATTTCTGTATATCGAATTCATTTGTGGAACTGCTACTGTGGCCAGTAAAGGAGGTTAATCTAATCCCTATTGTTCCATCCAATATGATAATTATAGATATAAAAGTACCCTTTGCAAAAAAATAAAGGCCATGTTTTTATTGGCAATAAGTCAGCATGTAAAGTATATATTTAAGAAAAAGGGCTATGTGGTGAGGAGCAATAAACTACATTGGGCGGCCTCATAGAACTAAATTGTCTGAATGTTCTGAGAAAGAATGATTTGTTTGACTGGCAAAATGCTTAAGAAACTTTGATCTCCAACCACAAATTGACTTTGAATCCTAAAATCCTAGACCTAGACAAGATGTAAAGAGATAATCTAATCCATTTTTTTAAATGAGAACAAAAAAAATTACTCACTGAAAGAAGGAAATGAATATATATGTATGTATATACATATATGTATATACATATACATATGTAATGAATATATATATATATATACCCCTCATATTTTAAGGGCTCTAGGAATTGAAACTTCACAGATGTTGCCAGATTCATTTGTCCATTTATTCAAGAAATGTGATGTGAGAACTGCTTCTGCGACCAGCACTGTTAAGGGTCCTTTGACTACAGCAAGAAATAAGACATGGCCACCATCTTTAGAAACTCTTTATCTATAATGGTGTTTGTACTTCAGACAGTAAAATCTCTTTTTCCTCTAATTTTACTGCCTATATTTTGTTTCATCTTCTGACATTATGGAAAAGAAATGCTCAATGTCTTACTAATGGAGACTATGTTCATTTGTTCATTAAACTCCATTTCCTTTTCCTTCTGGGTAAACAGCTAGACTACATATCTTACCCCGCCACACACCACTTGGAATGTGAGTGGTTTTTATCTGCCAATTTGTGTCTTTCTCCATACTCTCTTTTCCTCCCCCCTACCCCCCGCCCATCTACTGGCTGAATGGAGAAGACTCCTCTGATCGAGAGATCAGAGAAGCAAAATAGAAAAAGCCAGCTCTGAATGACTGTGGAGCAGAAGCCTTTACCCATAATCCTGTCCGATCCTCATTAGACTGTGATGTGAGCAAGCAGTACATTTTTATTGTTTTAAGCTACAGGATTTGGGTTGTTGTCCTTAACAACAGTTATCTACTTTTATTAATACTAATGTCCCTTACAAAGTTTCCTTCATAATTTTAAAGATAGTAATCATTCTGTCTTCAATTTTGGTGAAAATTTGGATTCATTGGATTCAAATTTTATGTGGTCATCAATTCTTTATTATTCTTCACAATAGCACTCACTGCACCTCCTCACCACTCCATTACACTTCAGAATATCCCTTTTATTGCTCTTTGTAAATATTGTCCAGTTTCTCTATTTTAAAACTAGTGATACCCCAATCTCTGCCTCCTGAAGTTTTTAATAATTGAATAACTCAAAGCCACTATTTTAAGACCATAATTCTTTACACCAAAGTATGGTGAGGAATTTAAATAGAATCAGAAGACCGAAAGGACCAAACTTCATCAATTACTTCTTTGAGAATTTGAGATTATACTCAGTGTAGTGAGTGTAATTATTCATTTTAAAACAGATTTGCAGAATCACTTTGCCTTCCCTGACCTTACTCTCCTGCAAATATTTCAGGAGTTGCTACAGTAGCAAATACACCTACCCTTGTGTTGTCTCTATTCTGGTCCTTACAGTGTCAGGATGTTCAGTTAAGAAGGTAAGTTAAATACTCTAAAATAATTCCTTTGATGAAATGAAATTTCTTAAGCCTTAGAAACTTTATTGACTGTTTTCCTTCATTTTTCACTTTTCATACCACCTCATTCCACCTATCCCTCTTCTTCTTTAGATTTGCCTTTTTCTGAGAGTATCCAGGTCACCACGCTCTACCTCTTATCACCTCACATGCGGACTATGAAAACAGCCTCCCAACTGGTCTCCCTGCCACCATCCTCTCTCCCTATCTAATTCTTTCTGCATCTGCTACCAGATGAAGGGTCTAGCATCTCTTCCAGATTTATTTCTTATTATGTCATTGCACAAATTTCTCCTCTTGCTAGCAAAATATGCTAATTATTAGCTAAATAGGACTTGCCTATTTTCCCCTCAGTCTTCTCATATGCTATTCTCTGCCCTTGGGAAATTACCATTCTTCATCACTGTGCCCTCATTTCCAAACTTAGCTCTTGCCCAATTCAGGATTGCATAACACCACCTCACTTATCTACTCTGCATGTACAACATTAATTTTCCTATGCTGGAATGTGTTTTGCAAATACCCCTTTCTTCATGAATATTATGTGTAAACTATTTGAAAAAAGGGACTTCATTTTAAAAAAAAATCTGTTATACTTTATGTAGTGGACAGAAGACAGTGGCACTCAGTGCATATTCTTGATTGCCTTTAGTACCATCTGAAGAAAATGTGGTTGATTAAACATCAATGAGCATTTGGAAAGACAAGTTTAGATGGGTGTTAGTGATTTTACAAGTTTGGATCTCACAGTAATTAAACAGAGGGATGAATAATCTTCTTAAGTTGCTTATGGCTGATTTTAGTTCTGAAAAAGGTAAGTTTGATATGAAAGTTTTTCAGGCAAATGGTTTATCAAACATCCCCATACATTCATCAGAGACTGTTAAAGTCCAATACTGTGGCTTCCTATCAAACCTCTTAGAACAAAAATGCATGAGTAATAGAGGAATTTGAGCCAGACTATTTTCAACATTAAATTCTCTCCCAGAAAAGAGCAGCAAAAATTGCAAGTGTTCAGACTTAACTGCTCACCATGGAACTATTTTCTGTCTTAACTTTACTCTGGTTTTGTCAGTTCACTACCACATCTTGAGAAATGAATACAAGGACCATAAAGATTCATATGTGCAATTTTCAAGATATTTCCCTTGGTCATTACTTAATTTTCTAGAATGTACTGGGTGAAAACCAACCAATTTATTTAAAAATAAAATGCCAAAGGGCAGTAAATGTTTGAAACCAGTGGTTCTATACACTTTTAAGCCGCTCAATCACCAAGTGTGTCAGGGAGTCTCTTTCCTTTTCTTGGCAGAATTTCCTTCTTCCTCACACCTGCCATTTTCCAACTTGTTACAGAAGTAACCCATAGGATACTATTCATTTCCATGTCCCTTTGAAACTCTTCTATAAACTTCTCTTTCATAACTTAACTATTTCTCCTCTCATTGCAGGCTGTTTCCTATTTTTAACTACCAAAGTGCTAACCACCAATCCTCAAAAAATATATATATATTTTTTTCACATGATGCTACCTTGAGTTCAAGCCTTACCAGAACTCCTCAAGTGTCTTTGTACCCATTTTTAAATGAAAGTGATTGAAAGCAGAAGAGATTTGGTTCTAATTCAATTAAGTTTATAGGGTGTAAGGGGAAATGCCTTCTTACTTCTATTCAAGAACCATCTGCCTACCTTTGAATCTTGATGGTTATATTGGAGCCTATAGATTATCAAACATGCCAGATATCATATTTTGCCAAATTAAAACCATGTACAGGTTGCCCATCTCCTTGCATATGGCTTATTCTTAATGCAGTTTTCATTTCCCAAGTATCTGTTGCCTTTGTGCATTTCTCATTTGTCTCATAACTTCTGACATTTTTATAATTTTCACCTTAGAATAGACTCGATTTTAAAAAGTATGTGTATTGTTGATGGATAAGCTAAATAAATTTGCTATGAATGTATGGGAATTCGTTGCACAGGTATTTTTCTAAATTTCCAAAATCCATTTCAGTGAAAATTTGAGAAGAAAAAAATTTTCCACTGTGAAAGAAACTGAAAGAATACATCATGTTCTAGACTAAACATTTATACCCTTATAGGCTATATCTTTTAAAAATCTCAGATGAAAATTAAATTTTGAATTGCCATCTAGAAATAATTTTTTATAGTGTACACATTGGTTCCTGAAAATGGTAGAAAAGGTTTCTTGTCAAGTTCCCCAGCACAAGTGTGAATGCTCTGTTTTTGAGTACCTACTAGTAGTGAAAGGACACATTGTGGCCAGCCAACTCAAATTGCTACCCATGTTTAATCATTGTAAATAAAGGAAGCAGAGAGACCCATGTTATATTTTCAGAACTGGCATGCTCAATACAGAATTATTAGTTTAAAAATACCACTCAACATTCTATTTGTATTAATCTAGACTTCTGTGAAAAATAAAATGATAAAAAGTACAATCGGTCACTTAAACATATACTACTCATTTCATGCAAGTTTTTGACTTAGTAATTACACATATCATTAAAGAACAATGAGAGCAAATACGACTTTATAACACTTTGGAAGCAGTTCAGAATTGATAAATTTGCATTTGAAATACCAATAGATTCTACAGAAGCAAAACCACTTTTCTCAGTTGAAAAAAAAAAAAACCTATGTAACACCTGTATGTATTGAGTAGAACTTTTCAAAGGAGCAACTAATTGTCCTACTGTGAAATGAACATGTATCACTGCTAAGCTTTCACATACTGTTGGTGCATAATGCATTTCTTGAACAATTGGATATAGAAAAGCGACAGAGAAACAAATACTTTGAACAAAACCCATGGATCACAGGAAGTCAGTGATATAAGATTGAAGGAAATAATCAAAACATATTATCTAGTATTCTCTTATACATTTGAGTTGCACAATTATAACATCTGGGTAAATTAATTCTTACACACTGTGTACATTTGTCATTGTTTATATTAGTCCAAAAACATGATTTAAGAAATATTTGCAAAATTCCAGAGTCAACCTTGATTAACAACTGATCCCCCAGGCATCTTGGTGGAGAACACACCAAAATGGATTAATTGGAAAAAACACAAAGTAGCAATCCACAATAAAGACTAAAATAGGGAAACACTCCTTATAGCAAATGTGTAATATTTTATATTATTCGCAGAGATTTTCTGATACAGTACAGTCATAGTCACAATGTGTGGAAAAGTTTAGTCTATAAAATATACTCTTTGAACCACCAGGAATAGAGATACTTCTGCAGGAGCCTTGCACACATGTCTAAGCGGATATTGTGTATATACAAAATAGCCTGTTTCACAACTACATTTCAGATGAGAATCACTGCAATTGCTGCTTTATCAATAGCAAACTTGAATTATTTAGCATTTCATCTGTGATTATTTTTATTTTACTTCTTTTGTACTGTTGACACTTGCAGTCAATATTTATTTAAATTCAAACACCAGTGATGCTGAAAAAAGTAGAACGATGCTCACATCTTCATATAAAGCTCATAACAGGTCAAGAGATTCTTTGGGGAAAAATCCAAATGTGAACTTGTTATTAAACAATAAAATGTGCACCTTAAAATGTGTTTTCAAACTTGTAAAACTTTTGAAATAGGCTAGAAAGCCATAAGAGTTGTTCAAAATCATTCTAAAAGAAGTAACAACCTGTCTATTCCTTTGTTTAAGAAATGCACATTGTTTACCTACCTACCAGCTTGCCTACAGAAGATGTGCTTGCCTAATAAATCTAAAAGCTGTCATTATTAGCTGTTGATTGAGTCTACAGAAGTTGTCCATTATGTTGAAGAAGTTCTAAATGTTTCAATCCCATTTTTCCTTAACTGATCTTCTTCTACAAACAATCTTCCAATTTGAATACAACACTTCTTTCTTGATACCTGATTTTTTGGTTACTTTATTGAAGTTGTCTTGTCCCCTTAAATGTAGTTCAGAATTTTCAAATTCAATTAAAGTCTTTAAGTTTTCCCTATTTCAAATACCACATAAGTACTGAAATATTCATAAATATGCGGAAGATAGCTAACTACTAAGCTTTCAGTCCAATGGTATCATAAAACCTACTCTAAAACAATAGGATTAAACATTTTTTTTTCAGGGAGAAATTAAAACTGTACATTGTAACAGGGTACTATACTACAAAAAGCAGGTCCTTCTCACTCCCATTATTCTGGAATTGTAAACAACGACAACAAAAAAATAAAGTACGAAAGCAATTTCTGTGTCCTTTTCTTCAAACACTTTTCCAGCACCTCGATATTATTAGATGTACTTTATGCTTGGTATAGCAGAAATTCTGTATGCTCACATAGCTGTTCTGAGGACTTCAGATTTTTCACTACCAAATATCACTGGTGAAGCTAAGCTCTTTGGATGATAAAGGTAGCAGGGAACTGTTTCTATGAATGTCTTGGGCATCTTTCAGGGGATTATTAGGGGGAAGCTGTCCATTGAGTACCGTCAGAGGCAGATTACAATAAGTGTGGTGGTTGCCTAAGGAAGGTACTGGCAAGGTGGTGGTTGGTATCTCATGTTTATAACCTCTGCAACAGTGCCTCATTTGCATTGAATCTGAATGATGGAAATCAGGGAGATCAGCTTGAGATGATGCCAGAGAGGCTGAGGTACTGTTCATGGCAATAGAGGGTATAGGCTGGAGTTCTCCAAAAAGTCCTTGTTCCGCAGAGTCAAGAACATTGCATCGAGAAAGTCCTTCTTTTTTCTTGATGGGCATTTCATATACTAAGTGCTTCCAAAACTTAGAATTTAATTTGCTGCTTTTGGGTCCCTTCCACTTGATCAGGGACAGAAGTTTTATGCTGCGCTTCAGTGATTCCACTTCCTGGCAATTCACCTTCTCTTTTAATTCTGTACACTCAATCAAAATTACTTTGATTTCTCCACTGACTAGCATGTTATGGAGTCTGCTTTCCAATTCGAAAATACTCCATCCTCGTCTGAGAACATAGTCTGGAGTTAATATGATAATAAGTCTTCTGCTTTGCTCAACACATCTTGTGAGATCTTCGATGTATGCTACAAATCACAGAAAAAGAGAAAGAGTAAAACAAAGACATTTCCAGTCTTTAAAGCATTAGGTTTACACTTAAGTAAAGATCCAGTCTTTCACTAAGGTATATCATATTTTCTTTGGTGTATTGTACATTTAGAAAGCCCATTTTCTTAAAAAATAAAAAATAAATAAAAAAATTTAAAATATTCATTTTCTTTCCTCTCATTATTATTCATAGTGTTCTGTTGGCTAATGTAAATTCTGACCTCTTTAGAACTTAGGGGTATTTCAGTTATTTTAATTTATTTAATCATTTAATTTAAGGCAAACTTCTGGGCTAGTACTCTAAGTGAACAAGCAATCAATGAGTTAATAAAAAGAGAAATGAAGCCTTTCAATGACTGAAGGGTCACTATATGTATAGGTTTGGTTTGCTTTTCCCCTAGTTTTCAACAACTAAGCGAGTGGAGGATCTATGTATATGAACTACAGCAAAGATAGTTATGATAGAGGTGGTGAAATATCTCCTCTAGAATCATAGCTTGTTTCTCAGAATATCTTCTGTTATTTTCACCATAGGTTCTCCATTTTGCCCTTTAAACTCAGAGATAGGAAAGTGGTGTATGTGTGCCCATGAGTTTAATTTGAACCAGCTGCTCTTTGTTCAGAGAAAAAGAGGAAGTGGAGTTGGAGGTGGGGGATGGTGTGGAATGAACAGTAAAGGAGGAGGAATCCATCAACTGAGAAGTCAGTGCTACTTTGTGGAGCAATTCTGAGAGTGAGGTGAATATATTATGGCCTTTTCGTGGTAGAAAAACACTCACCTAACTCTATTTATCCCATGGAATAAACCTTTTGCAGTCATGCTTCCCAAAGTCTTATCCACCAAAAAAAGGAAACACACACGTGTTAACAAATGGAGACTTGGACACAGGTTCTGCAATAGAGAGCTGTCTTTACTAAGCAGAGTCCAAGGCCTTGTCTAATGTACAGTGCCCTCTAGCAGAAACAGTGCTTACAGAAGCATAGCAACATTTGTCACTGCAAATCTGTCCAAGGTTACAGACTGCTTTCAAGGAGTCATGTCCAGTACATAGTGTGGGGCCACCACACCAGTACAAACCATTTGAAGAGAGAAACTTATTTTACAGATGCATATTATACAGATGATCTCTCTTTTCCAGGGTTTTATTTCCATTGCGTGGCAGCGAGAACACTTTCACGAGTGAGAATGAACAAACTTTCTACACACCCTACAGATAAACAAAGAACTTTTTAAGAGATACACATAGAATTGTCCATTTTACAATTCATCGTTACTGCTGTTTTGGTTTTTACTTAATACATTTTAGGGCTTTCTCATGCAGTAGTTACAATGATTGTATCTGAGATGATAAAGCAATCTTTAAGTGGGGAAACAATCTCTTAAAAGTTTTAAGTATTTTATTTTAGAGATTATCTATTCAGGGGAAAAATATGCATTAAAATCTGCAAAAACAAAAAGAAAAACAAAACACCACACAAGTATCAATGGGGACGTTATCATTTGGTAATTATCGTTTAGAAAACTGGTGAAACAGAATGGAAGGAAAGGTAGAAAGTTTCAATAGAGTAGAAAAATATTATCCCAATGTATCAACAGCTCTGATTCTTCATTGTCTTCCTTTTTTCTGCTCCCCCAAAGAAAGAAGTTATGTGGGAAACTTCATCATTAGAATTTTGATCTGTTATATACAGTAAAATAAACTGTCATACATCTTTCTCATTATTCTTTTTCACCTTTCCTCCAAACAAAACAAAACAAAACAGAACCCAAACCCAGAATCGTGATATAAGTGCAGGAGTCCATTAAAATGCAATTTGACCAGGTAAATTATAAGTTAATTGTTAATTTTATAAAAGAATTCTTTACAAAATAAATTACCAAGAGATTATTACAAGTAGTATCCTTCCCTCATTATTTGTTTTTAATTTAATTTTTAAAAATTGATCTGTACAAACCTTGTCAGGAGCATATTTGTAACAAACTATACCTCTATGAAAAACACTATTTCTAAACGTTGGCCTGTAGTTTAATTTACTTTTTAACTATACTTTTAAAAACAAAGGGTATATCTATACATTCATTTACTTAAGGAAAAAATTACAATCCAGGTGTTCACAATTGTTAGAGAAAATATACACATACATACTAATCACTTTGATTGGGAACTCATGGGCTTTGGATTTGCTATCTTTCTTGAATGGAGAAGAGAACAAGATATAATTTTTTCTCCATTAATGTGGTTTTCCCCTTGCACCTGACTATTATTTTTTGCTATTTGACAGCTAGTCAGAATGCATCATTTAGTGTTTTGGGGGGCTTCTTAGAGATTCATTAGACAGAATATGCTTTTGCCCCCAGAAGGAATGCCTGTCAGGACAGATCCCACTATGCTCAGCTGCACAGGGTGTGAGTGTTGAAGGGAACCTTGGAGAGAGGGAGTGGCCCCTGTCTCCTGCATACTACACTCGCTGTGCTTATCCTGGCAAAGCCTAGTGGAGACTTGAGGCAACCATCCAGATTATTCCGGCTGAAAACCTCCTGTGGAAGCAAAAAAGGTCTGAATTATCCTGGTTTGCCCTATATATACATTAATCACATGCACTGGAGTCAGTCACTACATCAAAAATTTCCCTGGGTAGACACAGCCCAAATATCCCAAAGAAAACACAAGTCATTTGCTTGGGCCCCAAATTTTGTGTTCCATTTTACTTGGTGAAAAACCAAGTGAAAGTTTTCAGATGTGAAGCCCACATTTCACTTCTTGAGATGGTGATCAGTGACTGGTAAGCAACCTCAATGTTTGAAAGCATCTGGGGAGGTGCCTCTGAGATCCCCCTGGCTCTAAGGAAAAGGAGAAACTGTGCCCTAACTTCCATAGTCTGGCTCTCCCTGTTTTTCTATGTTTTTCTTTTTCTCACCCCCATCCTTTGCTCCTCTCTACTTCTCTCTATTTCTCCCTTTCTTTTATTCCTTTTCTGTCCTATATCCTTCTTATCTTTTAGCCTCCCTCTTTTCTTCCTTAGTCTTTATTTCTGCCTTTCCCTCTCTTAATCTCCCTTCCTCTCTTGCCTATTTCTCTTGGTCCCCTCACTTCCTCCCTCCCTCCCTTCCTTAGTCTTTTTTCTGCTTTACCTATGTGAAAAAGACAAGGTAAAAACAAAAAGCCATCATGAAAAATATAAGTAAATTTGCAACAGATGAAAAGGTAGAGTTAACATTTTTACCTGCTAATCTTTAGCCATGGAGTTATTGCTGGCTTCTATGTAGCAAGTGCCCCCAAATAATTTCTCCTGTACCCTATATTTGCATGCCTGCATCAAATGACTAAATTAGAGCCTGATCCATTAATAACATGTCCTGTTTTTGTATGGCTTATGAGCTAAGAATGATTTTTAAACATGCTTAAAGAGCTGTAGAAAGAAGAATATGATGCAACAGAAGCTGTATATAGCCCACAAAGCCTAAAAATTTACTACCTGGCCCTTTACAGAGAAAGTTTTCTGTCCCTGAATTAGAGACCAATCAGGGTGTGTATGTTTGGAAAAGTTCCAAATAAACTAAGCAGAAACAGGTATCAAGTTAAGACATTGCTAGTCCATAGCTAGTGTAGTCCCTGACAGGTAGTGGTGTTTGCATGGTAGGGCTGTGGTTTTGTGGGAGACATTTTAGAAACCTCCAGAAACCATTTTGACAGGCTTGTTACCATGAAGAGATGATAAAAAAAACAAAAACAAAAAACAAACAAAAAAAGCTTTTTTTTTTTTAAATTATTAAATCCATAGCATATGTGAATACTCACTAAATCTTGCCCTGACTTATTCAGGCAAATTTAGCAACTGAGTAGCAGGAATCCCTTAAAAGACATTTTTTTTTACATAAAAAATATAAAATATCCCTGAAATAAAAGGTCATTACTTCTTTGCAAATTTCGAACTAACTTTTGATATCAGAAAAAAACAAAAGGAGGTTACATCTTATAGACTTCTGCTTCTCTAGACAAGGCTGTGAAACCATACCAAATTATCAGATGTGAAACAAAGCTAATTACATTTAACCTATTTGTGATCTTCACAATTAGGTAAAGAAAAAATGCCCTTGAACATAGTTTTGATAGGGGTGCTTAAGCTGGTATAAATTTATTTTTCACATTATAAGTGCACCTGCAAAGAAACTTTTCCTTTTGTCTATACTGGGAGTTGACAGAAAGTTAGAAAAATATTCTGGAAAAAAGTTTATTGTTACTAGGCCTCTGTTGGGATGTATCTATTAGAGAAGTGAAGAAAAGTCAAGCCAGGAGTAACAGTATTTGTAGGAAACAAGAGAAATGACTACCTAAAAATGTTTTAAAAGCAAAGCAAATTCAATTTTAAAATCACTTCAGGGACAGTTGTATAAACCAAACTTGCAGTGCATTTAAAAAAGTAGGATTAAATTGGTACAGCCAGTATGGAAAACAGTATGGAGGTTCATCAAAAAACTAAAACTTGATCTACCATATGATCCGGCAATCCCTCTACTGGGTATTTACCCCAAAGACTTGAAAACTCATGTCCAAAAGGATATTTGTATACTGATGTTCATAGCAGTATTATTTACAGTGGCCAGGACATGGAAGCAATCGAAGTGGATTGGATAAAGAAGCTGTGGTATATATATACAATGGAATATTACTCAGCCATAAGAAGAGATGAAATACTACCATTTGTGACAACACGGATGAACCTCGAGATAATCATGCTAAGTGGAATGAGCCAGGTAGAAAAAGTTGAAACCACATGATATCACTTATATGTGGGATATAAACCTAAAAGCAACAAATGAACATGACAAACAAAGAGACTCATGGACATGGACTAAAGACTAGTGCTTACAGAGGGTAGCGGGGAGGAGGAAGGGTGGTAGGTGGGGTAAAGGGGGTTAAATGCGTGGTGGCAGAAAGAAATCTAACTATGGGAGGTAAACACACAGTGTAAATATATATATGCCTTACTGTTAAAGTGTACAGCTGAAATGTATGGGATTTCGTTAACCAATGTCACCATTGAACAAACAAACAAACAAACAAATAAATAAAAAGATTGGATCTACAAAAGTGACTTGGAAATAGAACACTTATTTATTAACAAATCAAATAAAATTGAAGGAAGAAATAGAGCAACAAAATAGAAGCAAGAAGAATGGTAGCCCCAATAAATTGTTTCTAATGGGATGCATATACTTTTCCAAAAGAATTCAGTGCTCCCATAAAATCTTGGGCTCTCAGTCTGCTGCAGATGTAGGCAGAAGGACAAGGGAGAAAATATTCTATATTCATGAATTTCCATGTGTTCTTACCACTGCCTACTAATCATTTGATTTATCAAACTAATCAATTAGCTACTTGTAAATTACTTTTTGTGTTGACACTTTTGCTTATGTCAGGGTCATTATTAGGGGGAGTTAGCATATTTGAAAAATTATAAAAACAAATAGTCTGTAGAGGAACGCATAATTTATTACTCTGTCAGGTTCAAATAATAGTAGTTTGATATGCTTATACCTATAGCTATGTATATCTACTATTAGTTAATCAGACAATTAGAGTGAAACAAGATGCATCAAAACAGATAATACTCCATTAATTTTTGGTAAACATTAGCTAATTGGTAGCTATCAACAATGATACTTATAAAACCTATAGGTTAATTTAGCAAGACTTAAAATTAAGACTTGATTTCTGACAGTGACTGAGATGGATCCCCTCCTATTGCTGGTGTGGAGAAACCAACAAAATTATATAGGTTTTCCATGTATCAAAGAAAAATGCATTATGCATTATTCAGCACAATGTATTTGGAAAAAAATATTAGACCTCTGGTATAACTAGAGGCTTACAGTGAGGTACTTTATAATGTGGTCACACTGAAAATACTATCTTCATTTTAAATAATGATGCTTAATACTAACCTACTGAAAGAATTATACAAGTTGACAACCTGACTATTTTGGCTGATGTTGCTAAAGATTTGGGGTCTTGATTCTGCCTCTGGCAGATATAAGCTGCTGTCTGCATTGTCTGCCACAGAGATTAAGGCTACAAAATTTTTATTTAGCCAGGTGTGTGTGAAAGGAGGAGGGGGTTTTCTAAACAGCATGTGATATTACTTACCCTACAAAATCCTTCCCTGCTTCCTTCCTCTCCGAATCCTTGGCCTGATAATTCACAGACAGTTCATTGGGCTAAATTTTTTTTTTGGAGGGGGGCATGAATTTCATTCTCTATTGACTAGTGTAAGGGTCCTAATTAAATCTGATTAAAATTGATCAACACTTCACATGTATTTGCTGAGACCTTGTGACTGTAAGGAATGATATTTATTTATAGTTTTGTCTTTGGAGGCTATATTTCCGGTAGTGAATCCTCTACTTTTGCTATTGCATTTCTTCTGTGGTTGGGCAGGAAAGCATGATAGAGGGTGGAATCTACTCTGGAATGTCCACATCTCTAAATTATTTCTCTTCCCTCTTGACCTCTTCACCAAGAATAGAGGTAGGTAATGGGGTGCTTTTGAAGAATATTGAAAGAAAGGTAATGTGGAGAGTAGCAAAAAGTTTGCAAAATGCCCTTCCCCTCCTCTTTCTCCCTAGAAACTTGCAGGTATACTAATTCCAATCAGTGCAATCTTAGTAAATATGGAACAAGACAACTTGCTCCTTATTTAGTCTTTTCTGTGGATTTTTTTTGGGGGGTACTAATTACTTTTTTTTTAAATTCTGGTATTCCCTCTTTTTTTCCCCCAAAGGTGCCTATTACTTGTGCCACCCAAACAGATTTCCTGATTGAAATTCTACACAATGGATTCTTCCTTTACCTCAAACTTTGATGAGACACTTTAGTCCATTGACTTTAGTACATTATTTGACACATTGGAGTACAGTTTCCTTTGTCTTGACTTTGACATAAAGGGAGTAGTGGGCATATCTAATTTTATTCCATATAAGTAAATTGCACACAATGTGTTAAATTTCCATGGTTGTGCAGGTCACCTGTGTCTCATGTTTTTAGGTTACAGATGTCAGATTGACTGGGAAAAAAAATTTATTATTCCCAGAGGACAATTTGCTTGAATAGCGTCCAATATGTCCAGCTATCAGAGGAACTATTGGCAATGAACACAGATCCATATACAAAAATGTTTTTGCATGCCTCACTTCAGAAGTGACCAGGGATCATCTGACACCAGATGTATTCTCCAGTCATTTGTCATTTTATTGTCAGCACAATCACATGGTTAGTGCTAAGCATTAAAAAAACTGAAGATTAGAATAGTGAGGAAAGTCTAGGAAATGCAAGGATGTAATAAGACATTATATATTTTTTTCTTTAAATTATTGAAGGAGTCCTAGGATTCTTGAGTGAGAGAAACCCATGGAAAAATTGAGCATGAAAACAAATGGAAAGATACTTTGATACTTGAGGCCAAATTCATAAATATAATTTCAACAGACATGGCTGATCAACCATATACATGATAATATTTTTAGTTCACTAGTATCTTTCTCAGATGCATTAATGCATGAATTACTCACATGGAGAGCTCTACAGTCTTCCTGTGAATAGAGGAGGAAATTGAAGTTAAAGTCTTTGAAAGATTGTTTTCCTTCAAAGTCCACTTAGACATCTATAGATTTTTCTAAAGCTTTAGCCAGAACTAGCTCAATTTATAATTGTTAATAAACATTGCATATGTACTTTTAAGTACCTTGCTTGCTTTCTCATAAAGGCAGACAAAAGCTACAGGATTGGGTCATTTCTACTTTTATTCTTAGAATATTATTTTCTCCATCTGATCAACGGACCTCAGCCCAATTTAGTACACTTTTATAATTTTGTGTTTTTTAATCTGCAGAAACACTGAGATAAGATGGGCTCAAGAGCCTAAGTGGTATTCATCTAAAAACATCCCCGATCTCAGGATCTCAGTTGCACAGCTGGGTTCTGTTGGTCACATGTCAGCTTCTGAGCACATCTGTTCATTCCTCAAGGATACACTAGGCCCCATGAACACAATGTGCTCTGTGTAGAGTATTTTACACCAAAAAAACCCAGCAGCTGCAGGGGTGAGAAAATTTCTACTTCTCAAGTTTGTGTCTCTAGGCAGTTTGAGTAGGGTGTTTTCGATCTGGCTTTCTTTTGGTTGCCTGTCATTTCTGACATTCAGACGCCTGCTGGCAACAAGTTGCTTTTGCTATTCTCAGGACAGATCTTTCTAGCCTGGGAAGAGACAGACCAAACTTTTACTGAAAAGTAGGAATTCTTGCCACGTTCAGGCAGCAAACCTGGGAAAACATAAGAAAGATCCTGGCCACAGGTTCAAGAATGGAAAGGTAGGTTGCTGCCAGGAAAATGTCCAGATCTGAAGACTTTTAATTTTAGCATTTAGGGAAAATATTTATGTCAAATCTTCCCATTTCTGTTGGTTCATGATGACCAAAGAACACTTTCCTGGTAGGTCATGCGAAAAGGGTACAGATACATCCACCTCACTTTGGAATGTGAACATGTTTGTCCTGAATCTTTTTGAGAACTCTTAGGAGAGAGAATGAGACAGCGAGACAGTGAGACAGTGAGACAGTGAGAGCGAGAGTGAGCAAATGAGCGAGAGAGCAAGCAAGCAAGAGAGAAAGTGTGAGGGTAGAACCCATTCATGTACTTTTGAAACTGTATGCATTGGAAAGGTTTGTATGTTAATGAATTTGAGTTGGAATATCATGAGAGTAGTGCAAAAGAAACTGAAGATATATCAAAAGCGAAGGTATTAAACATGAATGGGTTTATGTCATAGACTTCATTAATTTGATTCATAGAAAATGATTGTTGTAGATAAAGAATATTATGAAATCTGCTTTTACAATCCTCAAAGGCCTCATTGCTAGTTTTTGGATGAAGGAGTAGTCTTGTGTCAACATCTTTTAAATAAGATGTGAGGGACAAACATAGCTTATAATATTGTAACTAGCTTTTCCCCCCTCCACAGGAATGTGTCTATATTTATATAGCATAACCTGTTAAATCTGTACCAATGGCTGCAAATACAGACCACAGAAGCTTCTTTAATAACACACATACACGAAGTCCAAAATGTTCTACTCTGTCATTCATGTGTAAATCAAGTATATTATTCATATACTTCATCGACTTCCTGAATGTGTGCTAAAAATGCCAAGGAAAAACTCATTAATCGTGACATGGTGACTGCTCAGCCAGCTCTGAAATGTTGATGGAAAAGAAAAATTGTCAAAGGGCCTTTTTAAGAACTTCTGCAGGTTATACTCACAAATCGAAATTCAGAGAACATGAATTTCCTCATTCAGGAAGGAAAAATTAAAGTCAAACACCCTCCAGTGGTTGTATCTAAAAACTGCATTGTTTTCTCAATGGCTTACTTATAAAAAGTCTTCCTATGCACCATTAAGCATCCAGGATCCAAGTCCCTGCTCAGTTTGATGGCTGTATAATCTCAAAAAATTAAAATGATTTCTATGGATTATAAAATTTCTGCCAATCCTGATGACATCTTTTTGGGTATTTTTATGTTAAGTTCTTTTAATGCCAAGGTATACTAAGTGACAATATAGTGTGTTATAGTCCTCAACTAAAACCTTGTAGTTTTGCGCTAGGAAATATGTCTTGTATAAGCTTCACACACCATGGTCAAGAAGGATGTTCAAACTTGTCTATATACACCAAAACAAATAATTTTAATCAATTTAGCCAAACAAATAGCTGACTCAATGATATGTAAAATATTCTACCACTTGTCTGGCTAAATTGACACAGCAGGTTGATTCAAACGACCTCTCAAGTCATTAAAATAGACTCTCTGGGAGCACTAAGACAGCACAAATTTGAGATGCATGTCTCTCGCCCTCATGTTATCCGCGACTCATTCTCACCCCTGCGCAAATAACTGCTTCTTTGCACAATAAATATCATCTACAGAATCTGAGGTAAAGTGGGTCTCCTGTGTTCCATATTGCTCTATTTCCATTTCTAATGAGTACAATGGTGAATCACTGTTTTCCAGTTCAGAATAAAGATAGTGTTGAAATGTTCAGACAGAAAGACTGCCATTTTTAGTCACTTGGGGGGCTAGATAAATACTGGCTATTGTGGGGCTAGTGATTTCAAAATGCAAGAAGGTAGAATGAGCAGTACCACACTGATTTCTATTGAAGATGACTTGACTTTGAATATAAATTCTACTTTGGTAATGATATTAGTTTAATACAATTTAGGCTATTGTCACTCTAAAGTAGACTTCACAGAATTTCTATATTTAACAATTTGCTTTTGGCAAAAAATACAAAAAGTACATTAGAATCTAATGAATCAAGCCAAAAAATAGTAAAGAAGTATTTTAAAATTTTCATCAATGATTGATCAATCCCTTGTAGGTATTTTTCAAATATCTGAAAAAGTAAAAGCAATATACTCATTAGCTTGTTTTAAAGACTGACATTATTCCTATGAATTATTTACAATTTTTTTTTCATTAAGCATAAAGTCCCTTATTTTTCACATTCACCTTACTAAAAAAAAATGTTCAAATACTGTCATGAAAAAATTTAACCACTTACTAATAGTTCATTGTCATTATCTCCTCTTGTCTTAAATCAACATTGTTCAAACAAAATCAACAAGCATTATAAAGTATCCAATGAGTTTAAGTATTCTACTAGATGATGACAGAGGTGTGAGAATAAATGAGATTGAGTCTCTGACCTCATGGAGGTTACAATCTTGCTGACTAGACAAGACATAAATATATGGAAAACTATATAAAATAATAACATAATACAAAACATCACGAGAGTACAAAATTTAGAGTCAAATTATTACACACCATGAACTCCAGGACTAGAGAAATTATTATGGCCTTTTCACAGAGACAGTTTATAAAGAAGGATAAAAAGAATTTGCAAAGGTATAAAAGACTAACATGAACAAAAGCATTGCAAGGACACGCAATGTACATAAAAGCCACAGTTTGCTTAGAGTGGAAAGTATGAGTAGGGGAAAAGGTAGGAAATAAATTTGGGTGATAAATCTGAGCTGGCATTAGACTGTAGAAATATTTAGCTAAGAGTTATGGATTTTATCCTATATGAAATGGTGAACAATTTAAAATTGTTGATTAGGGCAATGACATATTTAAGGAGGCATACATATTAATGGGACTAGATGGATGAGAGGAAAAATAGGTAAGGCAGAGAGTAATCCACATTGCAGGAATGTGGTAATTAGAATCTATACTAGAATAGCAAAAGTGAGAATGGAAAAGCTTCAATGGACACTGGATTTGGGAGAGCAATACAGATGAATAAAAAATGATTCTGAGGTTTCAGCATGTTCCTTGAAGCTTGATCAATATAGAAGTGGTATGTCAAGTCATGAAAATGAAGAAAATTACAGATATAAAAGAATATAGAACCATGGGAGAAGATTGGGGAATTCTTACATTTGTGGTGCAGGAAATTAATGGACCAATAGATACTGTCTTCTTTATTTCTTTCTGTGCATGTGTAAATATGCATAATCACATGCACACACAAACATACCTAGATACATATGCACACTTAGAAAAGAGATGAACAATCAAAACTCAGTTGTTTGAATTTGTCTCTTGTCAGTTTAGTGACCATAATGGACAGCTGATAATTTGAAAAAATGTTATTGAGGAATAGCCTGATCTAATGAAGTGAGAACCAGAGTTGTAAACAGATCTAGGTTCTAATCTCAGCGCTATCACTTGCCAGCTGTCTGGTCTTGGACTTCTTTGAAGCCTTATTTCTTCATCTGTAAGAGGATAATAGTATCAATTCTCTCTCCACATAGGGTTATTGTAAAGATAACATGAAATGATGTATGTGAAAATATTTTATACACTGTGATGTATTGAAAATATAAGATTTTTTAATTTTGTTATTATTTCATTTTGTGTATAAATGACCATATTCTGATTTGTGGTCACAGTTCAATCTCTCTCTCTCAAGGATATTAACATAAACTCACATGCAAGTTAATCTAGCACTTTTATTTTCCCTTCATGCCATTTTAAGCTCTTTGATGGCAGGAACCATATCTTAGGGTTTTCTGTATTCCTGTTACACATTACCCTGTACAACACTTGAACATCAACAGGAACAAAGTATATACTTTTACTTGAATCCAAATTTATTCTAAAAGTTCAAATATAGCATTCAATATGTAGCATAATTTAAAAGCAGCATTCAAGCCCACAAAGTCCAGAACTTCTTAAAAATAATTTAAATACACAGTGAAAGTGCTGTTCCCAGTGGCCTCACATTCCTTTGTAGGTGGATTTTTCTATAAATCTGAAAACGAGTAACAAAGCATAAATTCAGAGTTATTAGGACAATGATTATAGGTATAAGTAGAAGCAAAATGATAGAAAAACCAGCTTTGGAACTGAAATGCTTTGAAAAGACTTTAAATGACTTATACAGATTACTTTTTAAGGATCATCATTTTCTCAGAATGCAAAGGCAATAGAATTTAAAAAACTACCATTAAAGCACAATTTTAAAACCATGCCTGTACTATAAGTAAGAGTACCTTTTTAAAAATGTGGATATATAAAATAGCCAGAACATAGGCATTGGAGAGAAATTTGAATTTAATAAAATCTGTAAGAAACATCTAAATACTTAGCTTTGATGCTTGAAGCCTCAATATAACTTCCTAAAAATAACCAAACTTTTTAAATTCAGAACTTGAAAGTACTTACTTCCACTTGGAATCAGGTCTCTTTCTGGGATGAAGAGTTTATATCCATAGTGTTTTTCCAGGACATCTGGCAGTATTTCAAGAGCAAACTGCTCTTCTTCAGGATCATCACAGTCTAAAGTATCTTGGTCCACTTTTGTATAAGAGAGATAGGCATCATATTCCTTGTTGTCTTCAATATTAAGAATAACAAAAGGGTTATACATATTATGCACTAAATATCTATAACCATTAACAAGCTTGAATAAGCATTCTAATTAGTGACTGCTGTTAATTGGAAAAAATAAATCATATGCCATGTTATAAGAAATCTAATACATCTCAACATAACCTAGTCATATGATATGACCCGAAACTTTTATGCAATGAGCGATATTCAGGAAAGAATAAAAGAGAGAATTATTATCTATGACTTTTGGTGACTATACATATTTGTGATATTCAGTGATGTGTGAATGATTAGCTCAGTGTGTTTGAATGCAAGACTAAATAGTCCAAAGTCATGGATTTGAACTTTTTCTGTGCCAGTTGGCTTGGCTCCGCTACTTGGTCACAGACTACACCTACTTTGCACAAATGTGTAGAAGAGATCCAAGAGGGGCTGAGCCCTACAGTGTGGCAGATCTAAATAATCCAGCCTCACTCCTGGAGACACTACTCACAGTACATGCCATACTTCCAGTTGGTTAGTGTCATCATGTTCATATACAAAATCAGTTCATTACCAAATATTAAAGATAGCAGCTGAGTCTTATACAAGTACATTCCTTGTTATTCTTGTTCAATTCATAGCCAACTAATTTGACACGAGCTTCCAAAAGGAGACTTTGTTTCAAAATGTACATGTTTCCAGTATTGGCAAACTAGGTTTCCCTTCACACACATTTAGTCAGAGAGTTAACTGTGCTTTGAGAATGTATTTTTTCCTTCTTTGCTGTATTGGCCCAGAGCCAACCTCTCTTTCTCTTTATATATATACACACACAATTTTTTTCTTGAAAAATACTAATGAATACAGTTACTCAAAGTATTAGTCCTCATTGGTTTTATAAGGGCCACACTGGAAAAGTTATAGTGGTTTTCAAAATTCCCTTACTTACAGAAAATTATTTTTTAAAGTTAATGTAATTAGCATAGACTCATAGAACTTTTAGTGTTTTTGAATCTAGATACTTGCAAATAATAATTTTAAAAGACAGGGAAACATTTCAGGATTTGTTTCTAAAATACATAAATTATTTTCCATTAAAACAGACCTAATTAGAATATAGTTAAAACCTGACCAAAATGTAATTTACAGAATGAAGCAGACACTTATTTACCCATACCATTAATGATTTGGCTCTACCTGCTGAAGGAGGAACAAATAAGTCTATAAAGAGACGAAAATACTCTATGGTAGGAGTAAGTGGGACCCTCTGACTATCTAGAGATATCTGAGGCAGGATTATGTTTTTTTCTAATTCTAGTAAGATTGAAGACTTCACTACCCTCACATAAAAGGAATTCTGGTTATTTATGTTAAGATGGTGCCTGAAGCCAGGAGCTTCACGTTAGTATGCCCTCTGGCTGGGACTTCCATAAACCTCAGTTGGGTTACTTGATTGCCTAGAAGCAGATGTACATGAAGGACTGCCTTGAATAGTTGAGATCATTTGGTTTACAAATGTGGCTCATTCTGCTGTTATGCATAAAACACCACTTGGAAGCGAGAATGTTCATATGAAATGCTAATGTAAGAACATCCCGGTAATCCTAGCATCTCTGCCCCTGTTCATATCAAGCTCAGGATGCACCTGCAGGCCCTTGACTTTCTCCAGCTATTATTAATCACCTGGGACTTAGGGCTGCAATGATACACAGCTAGAAGAATAAAATAGGCCAAAGGACAAACAGCTCTATTTCTATGAACAGAGTGTATTTCATTGTTCCTGGTGGATGAAATTGCTGCCTCAAACTCTGTAGTGTCAGACCTGACCCTTTTTGTCCCTCTGACTTTGAAAACTTTCCTATCTCACAAACCTCCCTAAATTAAACTACTTATTAATTCATTCAATCATGATTTTTGAACATCTACTATGAGCCAGCCATCTGCAAGGACTACCTGACTCTTTAATCTGACCAGGCCTTCTAGATTCTTGCCCCAATGCTTGTCCCGACTATAACTATTGGCCCTCCAACCTTGTTTAAACTCATATAATCCTGGTCCTATCCTTACTTGCTTTGCCTATATTTTAACACAGGTGATGCTACAAAGACTCTTTTAGAAGAAAATAATGTTACATTTCCATATCTCAAATCAAGTTATGACAAAGAACGTTGATGTCTTTGATACGTGTTAACACCCAATATGTCTAGATAATAAAATTTACCAAACATTCTGAAAGCACATCTTTCTTTGGAAAATGTTTGCTTCTGGCTTTAGTCATGCCCCTTTAAGATAAACTAAAGGTGAAGAGCTTATGGTGGCTGACCAAATCCGGAAGAGAGCTCTAAAAGCTACCATGTCAGATGTCCCAGAAGCTCTAGGATGCCAGCAAGTGAGCAAGCAGTGACGCAGATGCCAGTTTAAAAAATGTACTTCACCCTTATGTAGATAGCCAAGAAAACCTCATGAATGGCCACAGCTGTTGCTCACAAAGAGCAAGATGGATAGAGAAAAATCAACAACATGATGAAAATAAGGTTAACAGCAAGGCCTGAAAATTGTTTTAAAATTGAATAGCAATTCAGCAACACCACTTTGCTAGGCAAAGCTAATGAGCCTTCCTCTGTGTTAAATCATGCAAAGTTCATCTGAGGAACCAGAAAATAGAGCATAATGCAGACAGAGCATTATGAATAAGAGAGCTCAAGCAGTGGTCACCATAGGTTTGGTGTTTCTGATGAAAAGAAAAGTTATGAGGAAAGAAACCAAACTGTCTGTGGAAGAATTTTCCTGTTGTCATACCTGTACTTCCTTGTTTTAAAATCTCATTTTAATCTTGTTCATCAGGAAGCCATTCCTGTGTACAACCCAATTCTACTGCTGTTATGCTAAACACAGTGCTAAATCCTTAGCTTCCAAAGTGCAAAGAGTGGGCAATTTTGTTGATATATTATGTACTTAGTACCTACTTTAGTACCTGCATGTGTGTGTGTGTGTGTGTGTGTGCGCGCGCGCGTGTGTGTAATGCTGATCCAGATGAAGAATATAAATAAATACATCATTCATAATGCCTGCCACATAGTAGACACTTAATAAATATTTAATGACTGAATAATTAAAAGGTCAAATAAATAGAGCAATTGTTGTTTGATAGATTGAAATGAAATGGATTATATTTTAAAATGGCTAAAAAGTCAGTTTGTTGGATAGGTTTGATTTTATAAAAACTAAGAAACTTTTATTTCAAGCAAAATTAAGCATTTTTTCATATTTTTATTTTCTCTTTTTTATGACATGACATATCTGTACACGTCTTTTTGTCCATTTATAGATTGGAGTCTTAGTGTTTTTTAGATTGGTTCATCTATTTCTTTATATAGAAATACAAATAAAAATAACAAAAGTAAAAATAAAGGAGGCCTTTTTTATGAACTTTCAGTAAATGCTACTATAGATATAAATCAAATAGAGAACATGAATAAAATGTATATGGGTAAAGCTAAGTTTTGTTTATGAGATGCCAAAATATTTAAATAAAGAAGTGAAAAATTCTGTAGGTTATCAAATTGATTTTTGGCATCATGAAACCAAATATTTCTAAAAGGGTTTTAATATTCATTTATTCATCCCCACTATATATCTGCTGAATTTTTAGTATTCTATTCAGCTAGCACAGAGATTGTGTATTTAAAATGCAAAGTTCCATGTAGGAATGTAAAATATTTTAACTCTTCTTCCTAATGAATACCTTTGAAGTCCTTCCCCCAAACTACATTGTATTTTTTCCCTTAAAACAATTGGTTTGGAATCAATACATACAATTCTGTAATCAAAATGTTCTACCTTACCTTTGATCTTTGACCACAGAGACCACAAAGGAGATAAAGGTGCAAAATGGAATAGTTGATCATTAAAATATTAGCATGACTTTAGTCTTACAAACATGTACTACAACTGATCAGTTAGTCTGAATTATTGGGTATGAGTAATTAAAGTAATAATTATTGTAGATTAACTTAATAACTTGTGTCATCTCTTACAGAGAGTATTAACAAATCAGTTATAACCATGACTCAAAACAAATGAATCACAGGAGCCTCCTTTTCATGTTCTTTCATATAGACAATGCATCTTTTACATTCCCAATAGGATACTTTAGCCACTTTTCGGCATTGGGAACCAGTGACATTTTCTTCAGTAGCATATTTTATCTAGTTGTTTTATGTGCACAGGTAAGAAGTCAGGATTTTCCAATATTAACTGATGAATATAAAAACTGAGGGTAATTGACCAAATTTATATATATATATATATATATATATATAACACAACAAATATATATATATATTATATATATAACAACATTTTATATATATAATGTTGTTGGAGCATATAATTATGGTCAGAACAGGCCCTAATTTCTCATTCTGAAGATATGTGTGAACAAGGGCATATAATACTTTTAAATGGGCTGCTATAATAGTTGGGTAAATACACTGCTTTGATAATGAGCATGCACATGTACTCATCAAACAGCATTTCTCTAATTTACTGTGAAAACATGAAAGTCAATTAAAAACTATTCATACCATTGTTTACATAACAGAAACGATAACACTATAATTAAAAATTTCTCAAAAATTTTGATGTTACAGTCACTACTCTGCCCTTCTTCTATCACTATAAAAATAAAACAAAATAATAACCCTATCTATTTGGAGGTAAGACCATAATCTCAAAAAACAAAACAAAACCAAAACAAATGAAAATTCTATAATTTCAATACAATAAAAACTAAGAATTAAATCTGCATTTTTAAAGTAATGACTTACAGTTGGACTTCTTTTTTATCTTGGCTTACCTAAGGCATTCCACATACATGTTTTCAGTAGTTTGTGGTGAGGATTTTATGCAAAAGAGTGACATGTCATGATTTCTTGTTGGTATTGATTGGAAATATGGATTTGTTCTTTTGAAAAAATTAAATAATTTTTGAATGTTCAAAGAAACAAGGCTCAACACAATGCTTTCTTGATATTTCATTTATAAGATTTCCAAAGGCCATAAATGGCAAACAGAAAAAAAATAAGTCACATTCTGAATTTCTATCCCTTGAGGTCACCTTTGAGAATGGTGTTACAATCATTCAAAATATGTAGAACAAATATACTATGAGATTTAAAAAGAGTGTCTCCATAAATTTTAATCATTTTCTTGGTGATATGCTTGTCATTTCAATGTCAAAAATGGGTAAAAATGTTCTATACCCAAATTTGAATTTTGTAGAGAAAAAATAGAATTGATTCTTAATTTGTTTCTAAGTAACGCCCATATATCCTTTACCTAGATTAATTTGTCGTTAAAATAAATATCTTCTCTCCGTTGCTTCTTTCTTGATAGACAAGTAAAATTTTTCTGAAATATTTGAGAGTAAGTTGCATTAGTCATAGCCCTTTAAGTCTAAATGTCTTACCACGTATCCCCTAAGCACAGGATATTCTCCTACATAATCATAAATTCATGAATTCAGTTTGAACAACTACTTACCATCAGTAGTTTCATCAACTCCAAAGTGCTGTCGGTAGAAGAGCATCAATTCAATGTTGTAGTATTTGTAGATGACCATGAGCAGTACAAGGAGGAGGAAGATTGCTCCCAGGCCTCCTGCAAGTTCGATTTTATAGATTAAATCTAGAATTAAAACAAAACAAAACAAAACAAAACCAGAATAAACAGGAAAATGTAAATAAGCAACTCTCAGAATCTGTCAATTCTAGTCTGTAAGATTTACAATCCATTCTGTTTTTTTTTCCCCAGAAGATTCTTGCTTAATGCAGTGAGTAGCTTTGTTCTTGATACGTTGCATAAATCAAATGTTTGTATAATTCACTCCTTTCTAAAGATCTGAGTAATTTTACTATTGAAAATGGTGTCTATATGAAAAGGAATAGTTTTGTTTTGAACACACCTAGATCTCACATATATACTTCTGATTTAAGTGTATTTCAGCGAACTATTTGAGCTGCCTTTTTCTGGGTTCGGGGCCAATATTTAGTTGTTTCTGTTGAATTATCTTATTGGCTTAGCAAGATTACCATCTAGTACTTTTCAGGCCACAAGATAACAGTTTCAACTATTTTACTATCTATTTTCTAAGTAGTCCTTTAGTGCAAAAATTGTTGGTCCAGATTTATAGATCAAGAATCTGAGACTCAGTAGTTTAATTCAATTACTCAAAGTCATGCACTTAATAAGTGGCCGAGATAGGACTTGAGCCCAGATAGTCTAACTCTTTTTAAAATTTTTATTTTATTTTTATTTTTAATATATTAAAAAATTCAATTATAGTTGACCTGCAATATTTTATTAGTTTCAAGTGTACAGCATAGTGATTAGACATTTATATATCTTACGAAGCGACCACTCCAATATAGTACCCATCTGACAACATACATAGTTATTAAAATATTATTGCTAACATTCCCTATGCTACACGTTACATGCCTATGACTATTTTGTAACTATCAACTTGTACTTCTTAATCCCTTCATCTTTTCACCCATGCTCCCAATTCTCTTCCCATGTGGCACCATTAAAATATTCTCTGTATCTATGAATTTGTTCCAATTTTGTTTGTTTGTTTATTTTGTGCTTCACATTCCACATGTAAGTGAAATCACATGGCATCTGTCTTTCTCTGTTTGACTTACTCCATTCAGCACAATACTCTCTAGGTCTGTCCATGTTGTTGCAGATGACAAGTGTCATTTTTTTTTAATGGCTGAGATATATCCCATTGTATTTATGTACCACCTCTTGTTTATCCATTTATCTATTGATGGACATCCAAGTTTCCTTCAAATCTTGGCTATTGTAAATAATACTGCAATGAACATATGGAATCACACTTCCCTTCGAAGAAGTGTTTTGAGTTTCTTCAGATAAATAATCAGAGATGGGATAACTGGGTCCTTCTTTGTCTATTGTTGTGCCTTTGTTTTAAAGTCTATTTTGTCTGTTATAGGTATTGCAAACCCAGTTTTCTTTTTTTGTTTCCATTTTCATGAAACATCTTTTTCCATCCCTTTACTTTCAGCCTGTGTGAGTCTTTTAATCTTGTAGGCAGCATATATAAGGATGTTGTGTTCTTATCCATTCAGTCACTCTATCTTTTGATTGGAATATTAATCCATTTACATTTAAAGTAATTATTGATAGATATGAAGTTATTGGCAATTCGTTAATAATATTTTCTTTTAAAGCCTACAGCACCTGGTATTGCTAGGTGGTCTCCTATCCATAGTAATTTTTTTTGTCTTTTTTCTTCTCCTCCTCCTCCTTTATCTTCTAGAAATCCCTTTAATATTTCCTGTAATACTCGTTTAGTGGTGATGAACTCCTTGAGCATTTCCTTGTTTGCGAAGCTCTTTATATGTCTACCAATTCTAAATGATAGCTTTGCAGGACAGAATAATCTTGGTTGTAGGTCCTTGCTTTTCATCACTTTGACTATTCTGTGCCAATCCTTTCTGGCCTACAGTTTCTGTTGAGAAATTAGCTGACAGTCTTATGGGAGTTCCCTTGTAGGTAACTAACTGCTTTTCTCTTGGTGCTTTTAAGATACTCTCTTTGTCTTTAATTTTTGGCATTTTAATGATGATGTGTCTTCGTATGGGCCTCTTTGGGTTCACCTTGTTTGGGATTCCCTGAGCTTCCTGGGCCTTGTATGTCCATTTTCTTTACCAGAGTAAGGGAATTTTCTGTCATTTTTTTATTCAAATAGGTTTCAATTCCTTGTTCTCTCTCTTCTTCTTCTTTTGATGTGGATGTTGGTATGATTGGTGTTTTCCGAGAGGCCCCTTAAAATGTCATCATTTTTCAGACTCTTTTTTCTTTTTGCTGTTCTGATTGGATGTTTCCTGCCACCTTCTCTTCCAAATCACTGTTTTGAGTTTCTGCTTCATCTAATCTACTGTTGATTTCCTCTAAGGTATTCTCTATTTTAGTTATTGTATTCTTCATTTCTGACTGGTTTTTCTTTATGCTTTATATATCCATTTTTATGTTTCCTATTTTTTTGTTGAAGTTCTCACTGAGATCATTGAGCAGCCTTATAACAAGTGTTTTGAATTCTGCATCTGGTAGATATCTTGTCTCCATTTTGTTGAGTTCTTTTTCTGGAGTTTTGTTCTGTTCTTTCATTTGGGACATGTTTCTTTGTCTCTTCATTTTGGCTCCTTCCCTGTGTTTGTTTCTATGTATTAGGTAGCGATCCTATGTTTCCTGGTGTTAGTGAAGTGGCCTTATGTAATAGGTTTCTGTGGCAATCTTCCCTGGTCACTTGAGCCAGGTGCTCCAAGTGTGTCCCTTATATGGGTCGTGCATGCCCTTCTGTTGTACCCTTAGTTGCTGTTTGCACATCAGTGGAGGGTTTTGACCCTAGGGCTGATTTGCTGTGAGCAATGGCCATAGAGGGGCTTACCATATGAAGCAGGATTGACTTTAGCAGGGCTCTGGTGTCAGCCCAGTCTGCCCTTTGAGTGTGTCATTTGTAGAGTTTTTTGGGTGGTGCTCTGGTGTGGTCTGAAACAAGTCACAAGATGTATTGGTTTTTGGGCTCTTCGGAGGGGATCTTGTGCAGGCTAAGTTTAGCTGTTGCTTGTCTCCTGCCTTGGGCCACCTAGCATGAGCCACCAAGCAATCTTTAGATAAACACCACCCGTGCTGGGCTGAAAGGGCTTCAAGAGGCCCAGCCATGAATCTAGGCCAGCAGCTGCTAGTTTCAGGCTTGGGGCTGCTCAGAAAGAGGTACAGGGTATGCTGACGCCAGATGTTGCCTGTTTGAGTTTTACAATCCTTTGAGAGATTTTATGAAAGTTCACAGCATGAGCCAAAACAGCCATTTGTATGGAAAAGCCACTGGAATTGGCTTGGGTGGCCCCACAATTTGGGTGGGGCAGGGTCTCAGGAAATCACCAGGGAAGGGCATCCAGTGTTAGCCAGATTGATGGAGACTCAGATATGGTGCCCATCTGTGTCTGCATGCCTGGAACAAGGTGGGCTCCACAAAGAAACATTAGATTCTGTGAGCACTTCTGTCTGTGAGAAAGCTGCCCCTCTAGTCCTTGCTCTGAAACCAGACAATTCTGTTCTAACCATATGATACTGGTGCCTTTCAAGCTGCTGCCCCAGCTCTGGAGCTCAGAATGAATGAGTCCGTCAGCGAGTAAGTCCACGCACAAGCCCCTTAAGTGGAATATCTGCAATTCCAGCCACCTTCAGTCTTACTCAACCACAATATCCATTGGCCTTTATAGCCAGAAGTTGTTGGAATTTCTCTTCTCAGCACTGGAACCCTGGGCTGGAGAGCCCGGTGTGGGGTTGGGACTCCTTGCTCCTCCAGGGGCCCTCTGCAGCTAAGATATCCGACCCGATTCTCAACCGTCACACGTGGGATCAGACCATCACACGTGGGATCAGACCATTTCATGTCCCTACCCCTCATATCAGTCCCAAGGTGGCCTCTTCTGTATGTCCCCGTTTGTAGGACTTCTATTCAGCTAGACTTCAGGTGACTCTCAATGATGATTGTTCTGTAGTTTAGTTGTAATTTTTATGTGGTTGTTAGAGAAGGCAAGCAGTATTTACCTACTCTGCCATATTGACCAGAAGCCCCAAGACTGTATTTTATCACACCACAGTTTATCACAAAGCCCCAGCCTGAAAAATGACAATGGAAAACCTTCTCCCCTGTTCCTCCATAGAACTATTGGTAATGCCTCTCAAGAACACATGGATTGCAGTGAACTTTGGCTCCTCAGCCCGTCCAATTTCAAGGAAAGAAGCTAAACTACAATTCACCAGGTAGAATGAAAGGACTTAGGAGATCTCATATGCTTCATTAGAGGGTACTGAAGATCCTGCAGCTGTACCAGGGAGGAAGGAGGGGCTTCCTAAAGTCTGGAATATGAAGTAAAGTTTAGGTTTCATGGAGAGAAAAGCAATTTGGTCTTGGAAAGGAAGTGGAGTGATAGAGGAGATGGTGGTGGCTAGAGACAGCATGGCCAGTCAAGAGAGTCACTAAGTGAAAATGTAAGAATCATAAATACACATCTCTCTTTCTGAGTAAGGAGAGAGGGGTAAGGGTGCAAAAAGGAAGTGAGTGGAACTGTTACGAAGGGCAAAATATGTTAATAAGGAGCATTATGAAGGAACACATAATGAGTAGGGATTGAAATCTATCTCTGTCTTGCCTACTGCAAGAGGTGGTCATTTTGAAAATTAAGCCACAAAATTTCAGGTAAAAAAAACCTCACTACACATTAGTTTTGCCCTACTCTCTATATAGAAAGTGGATCCCCAGGAAATGCTGCCTGTCTCTATAAGGGTGGTAAGGCAGGCTTGCTTATGAAAACTCTGTGGGGCTACAATATCACAATCTTTGTTTATTTTCTCACCATCTCATATCAGTTATGCATTCTTAACAACTAGTGTTAAATTGACAGAGTAATATGATTTTTTTTTGTACTCTAAAAACTGATTTCTCTTTGATCTTAGGGCATTGATTAACTTGATTCATGTTTTCCTGCTATAAAATGTATATTTTATGTTGTAAATTTTTTGGACATTCTCTGTGTGTCTCTATGTCTCTGTCTCTCTCTGTGTCTCTCTCTGGTCAGAACAGCTTTCAACTGTTTTCAACATCACTGAGTGGGAGTTTTTCAGCAATTTCTATGTTATTTACAGAGTAAAGTTGCTATTAGGTAGATAGAAAACTTCAGCAGCAGTAACAATTTGTATTCTCAAGTAGCATACGCCTTTTTCAGCAGTAAATTTATGGAAGAAAATCATGGTGTGAAAAGTACCTTTGTGGTTTTGGGGTCCATTTTATTTAAAAAAAATTGTCTTCAAAAGCTATTACCTAATGATGGATGTTTATGTTGAAAATTGTGGACCTAGTTCTTGAGATTCAACCAATATTCTTCAATTCAGCCCCAGCAGTCACATTAAATAGAAAACATGTATCCTATAATCAGAGGTCAGAATTGCCATCACCCAGATGACACCTGGCTTTTCTTTTGTCTTTTGTCTTCAACTATCCCTTTCCGTCTCAGCAGGATCTATACTTCTAGGGTCATTTCCTGACTGAGAAGGTGAAAGTCATTTTATTTGGACTGTGTCTTGTATACACTTCACAAGAATAGCTATAGTCAGAACGGCAACCATTTATGGGATTGTAACTCTTTCTAGGCACTCAAAATACAAGTATAATTCTTTTTAACCTTCTTATTTTGAATCTAGCTATTTTTACACTTTGAATACAAAGAACACACATTATAGAATGGGACAAATAGCAGCTGAAGCCATGGGACTGGGGAGAGGAAAGGCTACAAACATTTCGAGCTTGCTCATAAGTCGTAAAGCAGGTTAGGAAATCCTACTTGAGAGTTTACTATACAGCTTGGGGATTTAGGGTGGGGCAGTAGCACTGGAAATAGAGAGCAAGAGCTAGAGTGAGAGAGAAAGATTAATTGATATGCTTCAGTTTGTTGGAAAGAGAGTATGCACAGGGAAAAATAATTGTCAGACTTTCTTTAGCATAATTTCAGAGTCATAGTTCACACATACAAAAATAGGATGAACTTACTGAAATTTTTGTTGTAGTTATTGGCAGATAGTTCCTCAGAGAGTGAGGAAGTGGTAGGTGCAGGTAGAAGATGTATAGGTAAGAGATATCTTGCTTAGAGAAAACCTGACCCTGTTAATTGAATATATTAGACATGACATTTCATTTTAAAGAAGGCATTTTCATTTTATAAAAGGAATTATGAAATGCTGCTTCTCTATAATGATCACTTAGAGCATTTTTCATATTTGACTTATAGCTCATCAGAAACTTATTGTTCCATAAAACAAGCCATACTCTTATTCCAGGTGAAAACACTGCAGCCACTGAGGCTTGGCTATGATGTGATAAAGCCTGAAATGTTCATTTCCAAAGGAAATATCTGAAGTTTTGGAAGACAAGCCAGAGCTCTCTCTGATTAAAAATGTTGGAGCAGAAACATAGGGCTTCTTGCATTTTTCAGAAAATCCACCATATTGTTGAGAGCTCCTAAGGAAAATGGAGTAAGAGAAGATAAACTTCATCCTTCTGCAAAGTGCAATAAACAACTTAACTGCTACCTAAAACAGAGAGTGCAAACAAGTATACTGTTGGGTAAAATAAAATTTTTTTAGGTGTACATGATGTTTCCAAAAAAAGTGGATATTAATATTTAAAAATCAAATGATTTTTTGTAATATTTATTTTTTACAAAATTTATTGGGGTGACATTGTATAATAAAATTATATAGATTTTGGATTGTGAAGGAAACATGGCAGAGTGAGAGACATCTCCAGATCTCTCCCCTTGAAACAACAATAAGATGAACATCTAAAAACCAATAACAACAACAAAAAAACCAAACTGCACACCAGCACGCCTGAGCATGAGATCTGCGCATAAAAACTATCACAGGTCAGCACCCTGGGTGTTGGGTGGTGGACTGGGAGAAATAAAGAAGATGCATCTCACAGCCACCAGAGCTCCTCCTGTAAGGGGATTAGGAGGGGAGAAGGTGTGGCGAGGTCCCTGAACAGCACTGCTTGAGAGAGTTTGTGAGTTCTACACAGTCAGTAGCAGGGCCCAGTCATCAGGGCAGAAAGCAGAGGAATGGACGGCAGAAAAACAAAACAAAACAAAACAAAAAACAGTTGATTTATACGGGCTGCGGTTGCAAAACATAGGCTGAGCTGTAGTCCCGAACCTCCAACCCAGAAAGCCCCTCCTCCCATGTCTCTGAGACCAAATGCTGTGGAGCTCGAGGGGAATCTGACCAAATGCTACTGAAACTGTTGCTAACACTGACAGGGACTGAACCTGAGGGTAGTGAGCATGATTAAATATCTACACAAAAATAAAGGCATTATATAAAGGCATTATTAAGGCTCTATACAAAGCATGGATCCAAGAGACTTAGACGTCACCTACTGGAAACCAAAAGAAAAGCGCCTTCTTTGCAGCAGGCTAAGGAGAGACCTTTATATAATAAATCTTCTTTCTGGAGAAAACACTTCCATTAATGCCCAGGCAAAGTAATAGTCCATTAAACACCATGAACAACCAAGATGACAAGGCATCACAGAAAGAAAGAGAAAAATCTCCAGAAAATAAGCTTACAGACATAGAAATATGCAACTTAAATGACAGAGAATTCAGGATGGTACTTCTAAAAAAACTCAGTGAGCTCCGAAATGAGTCATACCAACAATTTCAGGAATTGAAAAAACAACTAGATGAGTAGGGTAAAAAGATTGAAACCCTCAAAAAGAACCAAATAGAACTTCTGGATGAAAGAGCTGAAAAATGAAATAGCAAGCTTGGGAAATAGAGTCTACCAAATGGAGGAAAGGATTAGTGATCTCAAAGACAGGAATCTAGAAATAAATCAGAAGGAAGAAGAGAGAAACTGAATAATGAAAAATAACGAAAGAGAAATACAAGAACTAGCTGATACCATTAGGAGAGGAAACATAAGAATAATGGGATTGTCAAAGGCTAGAAAAAGTAGCAGGGACTAGAAAGCATTTTCAAATAGTTGAGGAGAATTTCCCAAATCTAAGGAATGAGCTGGAACTTGGAATTCAAGAAGTCACAGAACATGCAATTATCTCAACCTAAAAAGGCCTTCACCAAGACACATTGTATAAAAATTATAAAAAAATCAAAAATGAAGAGAATTCTCAGGGCACCCAGGGAGCAGAAAATGGTAACTTATAAAACAAAACCCATTAGATTATCATTGGACTTCTCAGCACAGACCTTACAAGCCAGAAAGAAATGGAATCAAATATTTAAACTATTAAGTGAAAGGAACTACCAGCCAAGAATAATGTATACAGCAAAGCTCTCCTTTAGATATAAAGGAGAAATAAAGACCGTTCCAGATGTAAAAAATTGACGGAATTCTCAACTACAAAGCCTGCACTACAGGAAATACTGAAAGGTGACAGCTCACCTAAAAAAAAGAAAGATGACAGAAACAAAAAACAAAAAATAAAACATAATAAGGAATAAAGTGACTATCAGGCAAATAGAAGCAGAGGAGTGCAACCCTTACTAAGAACAGGACATTATATGCTTAAATAAAAGAAGAGAATTGTTATAGCAAGTTAGTAATGAATGATCAACATACGTAAGGAGAAATTTCGACCATAATGACTGAAGAGGAGAGGATTCAAAGATCCAAATTCGCAAAGAGAAATGGAGATAAGGCACATGCAGAAGAAAATTGATGAGTGTGTGTATATATATATATATATATATATATATATATATATATATATATATTTATTTTACATATTCATAATGGTAACCACACATTGAAGATTCAGAATTGAAGTATATAACGTAAAATAAGAAGAACCAGAGGGAAAACTCACAAAAGCCAACCAAAATAAAGAAAGCAGAAACACAAGGACAAGGAAACAATGGAAACGCCAAGATACCATAAAGCAAAAGATAAAATGGCTATAAGAAGACCTCATATTTCAATAATCACCTTAAATGTAAATGGACTGAACTCACCAATAAAAAGGCATACAGTTGCAGAATGGATCAAAAACAAAACCCAACCATATGCTGCCTCTAGGAGACACGTCACAGCTCCAAAGACAAATATAGACTCAAAGTGAAAGAGTGGAAAATGATATTTCAAGCAAATGGCATTCAGAGAAAAGTGGGAGTAGTGGTACAAGCATCAGATGAAATAAACTTCAAAATAAAAAAGGAAAGAAAGATACTGAGGAACACTTCACAATGATAAAGGGAATCATGTACCAAGAGGATATAACACTTATTAATATCTATGCTTCCAATCATGGAGCCCCGAAATATGTAAAGCAATTACTAACAGAACTAAAGAGAGAAACAGACCAAAACACTATCGCAGTAGGGGAACTAAATACCCTACTGTTGGATATGGACAGATCATCCAAACAGAAAATCAATAAGGAAATAACATCCTTAAATAACACATTAGACCAGCTGGACGTAATTGACATATACAGAGCCTTTCATTCCAAAACAGCTGCTTATACATTCTTCTCTAGTGCACATACTGAAATACGGAGATAGCTTCAACAAATATAAGAGGGTTGAAATCATAGCAACCATATTCTCTGATCATAATGCTTTGAAACTAGAGATCAACTGCAAAATGAAATCAGGAAAAACTACAAATACATGGAGATTAAACAACAAGCTACTGAAGAATAACTGGGTCAGAGAAGAAATAAAAAGAGAGACCAAGAGATACATAGAAACGAATGATAATGATAGTACAACAAATCAAAACTTTTGGGACACGGTAAAAGCGGTCATAAGAGGAAAGTTCATATCATTACCAGCCTATCTCCAAAAACAAGAATGAGCCCAAATAAACAACTTAACACTTCATCTTAAAAAGCTAGAAAAGAAAGAACAAATGAATCTTAAAGTCAGCAGAAGGAAAGAAATAATCAGAATTAGAGTAGAAATAATGGAAATTTAAAACAAAACAAAACAAAACAAAAACAATAGAAAAAGTAAATGCAACAAAGAGCTGGTTCTATGAGAAGTTTAAAAAAATTGACAAATCCTTGGCTAGACTCACTCAAGAAAAAAGAGAAGGGACACAAATAAACAAAAACAGGAATGACAGAGGGGAAATTATGACTGATATACCAGAAATACAAAGGATCATGCAAGAATACTATGAAAAAGCATGTAACACCAATTTTAATAGCCTAGAAGAAATGGACCAGTACTTAGAAAAATGCAGCCTTCCTAGAGTGAATCAAGAAGAACTGGAAAATCTAAATAGACCGATCAGCAGTATGGAAATTGAAACAATCATCAAAAACCTACCAAAAACGTAAAAGTCCAGGACCACAGAGCTTCAGCAGTAAATTCTACCAAACATTCAAAGAAGATTTAATATCTATTCTCCTCAAACTCTTCCAATAAAGAAGAGCAGGCAACACTTCTGAACTCATTTTTGGAGGCCAAAATTACACTGATACCAAAACCTTGCAAAGATAACACAAAAAAGAAAACTACAAACCAATATCTCTCATGAACATAGATGCAAAAATCCTAAATAAGATACTAGCGAACTGAATACAGGAACATATTAAAAAGATTATATACCACAATCAAGTGGGCTTCATCCCAGGGGCATAAGTGTGGTTCAACATACACAAATCAATTGATGTGATACACCACATAAATAAATTAAAAAATAAGAATCATATGATCATATCAATAGCTGTAGAAAAAGTCTTCTACAAGATACAGCACCCATTTATGATCAAAACACTTAACAAAATCGGTAGAGAAGGAAAATACCTTAACACAATAAAGGCCATCTATGACAAACCCTCAACCAACATTACACTTAATGGTGAAAACTGTAAACCTTCCTTCTAAGATGAGGAACAAAGCAAGGCTCTTCACTATTGCCACTGTTATTCAATATAACATTGGAAGTCCTAGCAAGTTCAATGAGAAAGGAGAAAGATATAAAAGGCAACCAAATAGGAAATGAAGAAGTCAAACTGTCACTATTTGTGGATGACATGATTCTCTATATAGAAAACCCTAAAGTCTCTACAAGAATACTACCAGCAACAATAAGCAAATACAGTAAACTTTCTGGATAAAAAATAAACATTCAAAAATCTACAGCATTCTTATACTCTAATAACGAAGTGCCTGAAAAAAAATGGAAAAAATAATTCCTTTTGCAATTGCAACAAAAAGAATAAAATACCTAAGAATAAATCTAACGAAACATGTGAAGGACCTAATAATGAAAACTACAAGACCCTATTAAAAGAAATCAAAGAAGAGACAAAGAAATGGAAAGATATTCCATGTTCTTAGATTGGAAGAATCAACATAGTTAAAATGACCTTATTACCTAAAGCATTAAACAGATTAAAGCAATGCCCATCAAAATCCCATCGTCATTTTTTAAAGAAATAGGACAAAAAAAATCAGATTTGTATAGAAGCACAAAAAACTCTGAATTGCCAAAGCCATCCTGGGAAAAAAAAGAACGAAGCTGGAAGCATCACTCTGCCCGACTTCAAATTATACTACAAACCGACAGTAATCAAAATGGCATGGTATTGACAGCAAAACAGACACACAAAACAGTGGAGCAGAATCGAGAGTCCAGAAGTAAACCCATTTTTATATGGACAAATAATTTTTGACAATAAAGCCAAAAACATGCAGTAGAGAAAGGAAAGCCTCTTCGATAAATGATGCTGAGAGAACCGGAAAGCCACCTGCAAAAAATAAAAAAAAAAAAGTTAAAGTAGACTGTTGTCTATCACAACACATTGAAATTAACTCAAAATGGATTAAGGACCTGAATATAAGACATGAAACAACAAAATGCATAGAAGAAAATAGAGGAATTAAACTCATGGACCTTGGACTTAAAGAGGATTTTATGAATTTTATCTCAAAAGCAAGGGAAGTTAAAGCTAAAATAAATGAATGGACTACATCAAACTACAAAGCTTCTGCTCAACAAAAGAAATTGTCAGCAAGGTAAACAGATAACCATCTGAATAGGAAAATATATTTGCAAGCAACGCCTCTGATAAGGGCCTAATATCCAAAACATATACAAGTTAATAAGAACAACAACAAAACAAATGGTCCAATCAAAAAATGGACAGAGGACCTGAACAGATACTTCTCCCTAGAGGACATACAAATGGCCAACAAATATATGAATAGATGCTCAACATCTCTAACTATTAGGGAAATGCTAATCAAAACCGCAATGAGATACAATCTCACACCTGTAAGAATGGCCATAATCAACAGGACAAGTAATAACAAATGCTGGAGAGGATGTGGAGTAATAGGAACCCTCATACACTACTGGTATGGACTGCAAATGGGTATAGGCACTATGGAAAACAGTATGGAGGTTCCTCAAAATACTAAGAATTGACCTACCATATGATCCAGCAATCCCTCTACTGGGTATTTACTCCAAAGACTTGAAAACCCATATCCAAAAATATATTTGCACACTGATGTTTATAGCAGCATTATTCACAGTGGCCAGGACATTGGAACAACTGAAATGCCTTTCAATAGATGATGTGCTAAAGATGCTGTGGTACATATATGCAATGGAATATTACTCAGCCCTAAGAAGAGATGAAATACTGCCATTTGTGACAATATGGATGGACCTCGAGGCAATCATGTTAAGTGAAATAAGCCAGACAGAAAAAGTTGAAAATCACATGATATCACTTATATGTGGTTATAAACCTAAAAGCAACAAATGAACAGGACAAACAAACAGAAACTCTGGACATGGACTACAAAATAGTGGTTACCAGAGGTTAGGGGGTAGTGGAGGAGCGGGGAGGTAGTCGGGGTAAAGGGTATCAAATATAGGGGAGTATGGAGAGGATGAAGTGGGTAAAGGGTATCAAATATAGGGTAGCTGAAGAAAACTGGACTTTAGGTGGTAAACACACAATAGAATATACTGATGTCAAATTATAATGTACACCTGAAAATCATATAATTGTATTAATCAATGTTACCCCAATAAACGTAATTTAAAAATAAAAATTTATATAGGTTTCAAGTGTATAATTCAATAATATATCATATATATGATGTATTATATATATACATATATATACACATCATATGTATTATATATACATATATATGCATATATATACACATATATATACATCATATATATGTGATGTATTATATATTATACATCATATATATATATATATACACAATGCAATATATATATATATATATTGCCTTATATGTTCACAACCCTAAGTTTAATTTCATTCTGTCACCATATATTTGACCCCTTTTATCCTTATCTACCTCCACTCTTCCTCCTTTTTCCTCTGGTAACCACTAAACTATTGTCTCTGTCCATGAATCTCTTTGTTTTTCTTGTTTGTCTGTTGCTTTCCATCTTGTATTTCATATATGAATGAAATCATATGTTTCTCAACTTTTTCTGTCTGACTTATTTCACTTTACATATTTATCTCAAGGCCCATCCATGTTGCTGCAAATGGCAGTATTGCATCTCTTGTTATGGCCGAGTAATATTCCATTGTATATATGTACCACAGCTTCTTTAGCCAATCATCTATTGGAAGGCATTTCAGTTGTTTCCATGTCTCGGCCACTGTGAATAATATTGCAATGAACATTGGGGTGCATATATCTTTCCAGATAAATGTTTTCAAATTTTGGGGGTAGATACCCAGAAGAGGGATTGCTGGGTCATGTGGTAACTCCATTCTTTATTTTTTGAGGAAACTCCATACTGTTTTCCACAGTAGTTGTACCAATTTGCATCTCCAGCAGCAGTGTATGAGGGCTCCTTTTCCCCCACAACCTCTCCAACACTCGTTATTACTATTCCTGTGGACGACAGCCATTCTAACAGGTGTGAGATGGTATCTCATTGTGGTTTTGATTTGCATTTCCCTAAGAGCTAGTGAAATTGAGCATCTTTTCATATGTCTGTTTGCCATTGGTATGACTTTGTGAGAGAATTGTCCATTCAGGTCCTCTGCTCATTTTTTAATTGGATTGTTTTTGTTTGTTTGTTTTTGAGTTGTATGAGTTCTTTATATATTTTGGATATTAGTCACTTATCAGAGGCGTTATTTGCAAATATCTTCTCCCATTCAGTTGGTAGCCTCTTTGTCTTGTTGATGGTTTCTTTTTTTGTGCAGAAGCTTTTTAGTTTGACATAGTCCCATTCATTTATTTTTGCTTTTACTTCCCTTGCCTTTCAGGTTAAATTAATAAAATCCTCTCTAAATCCAATGTCCATGAGTCTAGTGCCTATGTTTCCTTCTATGCAATTTATTGTTTCATGTCTTATATTCAGGTTTTTGATCCATTTTGAGTTAAATTTGGTGACAGCAGTCTAGTTTCATTCTTTTGTATGTGTCTTTCCAATTCTCTCAGCATAATTTATTGAAGAGGGTTTCTTTTCTCCACTGTATATTTGTGCCTCTTTTGTTGAAAATTATTTGCCCATATATAGTGGGCTTATTTCTGGGATCTCAATTTTGTACAATGATCTTTGTGTCTGTTTTTCTGCCAGTAACATACTGTTTTGATTATTGTCACTTAGTAGTATAATTTGAGGTCAGGCAGTGTGTTAGTTCAGGTCTTTTTTTGTTTTTTAAAGGATTGCTTCGGATATTCAGGGTCTTTTGTGATTCCATACCAATCTGATAACTTTTTGTTCTATTTCTTTAAAAGATAACATTGGGTTTGATGGGAGTGTTGTATTAAATCTGTATAATGCTTTGGATATAAGGCCATTTTAACTATGTTCATTCTTCTGATCCATGAACACAAAATATCTTTCCATTTCTTTGTGTCTTCTTCGATTTCTTTTAATAATGTCATATAGTTTTCAGTGTAATGTCATATAGTTTTCTTATTTAAAGAAGCATGTTAATGCTTCTTTAAGTTTATTCCTAGGTATTTTATCGTTTTTGTTTCAATTACAAAAGGAATTGTTTTCTTTTATTTATTTTTCTGGAATTTTATTTTTAGCATACAGAAACATTATGAATTTTTATACATTGATTTTGTATCTAGCAAATTTATTAGATTTTTTATTGTTTCTAATAGTTCTTTTGGTGTAATCTTTAGGGTTTTCTATAGAAAATCATGTCATCTGCAAAAAGTGATAATTTGACTTTCTCATTCCCAATTTAGATGCTTTTTATTTCTCTCTCTTGCCCTATTGCTCTAGCTAGGACTTCTAACACTATATTGAATAAGAGTTGTAAGAGCAAATAACTTTGTCTTGTTCCTGGTCTTAGAGAGAAGGCTGTTAGTTTGTCACTGTTAAATATCATATCGGTTGAGGGCTTATCTTATATGGCCTTTATTATGTTGAGGTGCTTTCTTTCCATACCCATTTTATTAAGAGATTTAATCATAAATGGATGCTGTGTGTTGTCAAATGCTTTTTCTGCATCTATTGATATGATCGTATGATTTTTATCCTTTATTTTGTTTATGTGGTGTATTGTATTAATCAATTTGTATATGTTGAACCATCCTTGTGCCCCTGGAATGAACCCCACTCGAATGTGATGTGTAATCTTTTTAAAGTATTGTTGTATTCTATTTGCTAGTATTTTGTTTTAGATTTTTACATCAGTATTCATCAAAGATATTTGTCTGTAGTTTTTTTTTTTATGTGTGTGTCAGCTTTACCGAGTTTTGGTATCAGGGTAATGTTGGCTTCATAAAATGACTTAGAAAGTATTATCCCTTCTTCAATTTTTTGGAAGAGTTCGAGAAGAATAGGTATAAAATCATCTTTGAAGGTTTGGTAGAATTCATTAGTGAAGCCATCTGTTCCTGGATTTTTACATTGTGGGAGTCAAATGATTTCATATCCAGTCTTTCAACTTCTCTTGAAAACTTCGAAGTCCTCATATCCCTGGTTTCACATTCTGAGAAGTATAGCATTAATCTTCTAGAAAAGAGTAGTGACTTCCTTTATAAAGTAAGGCATATTTTCTATAGCTTGTTTTTTTTTTGTTATTTCTAATATCCATCCCTCTTATTTAAAAAACTCAATATCTGCCTGGCCACTGAGGTCAGTGAGTTTTCAACCCCCAATACGTAAAGTGAATATCTTTGAAAAAAGAAATGCATTTAGATACCCAGGAGAAATAGTAATTAAGATAAAATCACAGATCATCTCTATTAGTCCCTGTTATCCATCCAACACCCAATTGTGCGAGTCTTCTAGGAGGAGCATTTTCACCCAACAAATATTTTGGGCACTTACTATGTTCTATGCACTAGGGATACAGCAACAAATGAGGCAGGAAAAGTCCCTGTTCTCATGGAGTTTACATTCCAGTACAGGAGAAAAAACAAGAAGCAAACAAACATGTAATGTGATATCAAATAGTAATGACCACCAAAAATAGAAATAGACCCAAGTCGGAGGGAAAAGAAAATGTGATGAGTAGTTCATCAATAAATGAGTGGATCAAAAAAGTATGAAATATATATTTGAGCCTGAAAAAAGAAGGACATTCTGTTATTTGCTATAATATTGAGGAACCTGAAAGGCATTGTGCTAAGTGAAATAAGCCAAAGAGAATGAGATAAAGACTATACTGAATTATAGCATTTATATGTGGAATCTAAACCAAAAAAAGTTTAAGGCATGTAAACAGAAAGTAGAAAAGTCGTTTTCAGGTGCTGGGCAGTGGGTAAGGAAATAGGGAGAGGTTGGCAAAAGGATATAAATTTTCTTTACAATTTTATTTGTCAATTTTACCCAGTAATGTTATTTTTTTTTTAAAGAAAGTGAAGGGTAATATTATTTTACATAGGAGTGTCCAGGAAAGCCTAAAAAGTAGGCAATATTTAAGTAGATACTTTTATAAAAGGTGGAAATGAGTCATAGGGACATCTTGGAAAATAGTATTCCAGGCAGAGGAAATAACAAGTGAAAAGACCATGAGCTAGGACTGTGCTTAGTGAGTATGAAAAATTGAAGGGAAGCTAGTGTGTGTGATGTTCGAGGCAGATTATGGTAGAAAATGAAACCAGAAATGATAATAGATTATGTCAAGCCTTCTAGACCATGGCAATGATTTGGGATTTCATTCTAAGTGAGGGTTTCATTCAATGAGCGTTCTGTAATTGGAGGGTTCTGATCAGAAGAATACATGATCTGACTTATATATGAAAGGATCATCTGGGCTACTCTGATAATAGACTGTAAGGACACAAAGGGGAAGCAGGGAGACTAGTTAGAAGGCTATTACAGTGAACCAGGCAGTTGATGCTGGTGGCTCAAGCTAGGGTGGCAGCAGTGAAGATGGGGAAAGAGGTAGGAGTCTGGTGAGTAGAGAAAAATGTCAAGGATGACTTCAAGAATTTTGGACTAAGCAGTTGGAAAGATGGTGATAGGATGGAGAAGGAAATTGGAGTATCAGGTTTATAGAGAGAAGAGATTAGGAATCCTATTTGGAACAAGTGAAATTTGATATGTCTATTAGTGGAGTTTTTGTATAGTTGTTGAATAGGCAGTTAGGTATACAATTCTGGAGTTTAGGTGGACTAGAGATATAAATTTTGGAGTTGTCAATTAATAAATAAATGTCAAGCAAACCTTGACATGAAATGAAGTCATCTATAAAGTGAGTGAGAAGAGGGGGCCTGAACCCTGGGGAACATTAATATTTAGAGATCAGGAAGATGAGAATTAATATATCCTCAGATATTCATGATTTTGATAATTTCCTTGTAGAAGCCATGAGAGGTGGCAGTTTTACAGTATGCCTTAGTTTCTAGTGTCAGATTATTAGAAATTTTAAGGGCCGCTACTGGTAGCTTTACTCATTAAAGAGAAATAGATTTATTTTGAACCTTAAATTTAACTATTTCTATCTCTACTGCCTGAATGATAGGAGTCTTATTATTTTTCTTCAAAGCAGGTTTTTAATTGTAACCTTATGTATCTTTGGTGAATTTTTTGTTTAATTTTTATCTTTTTTGCATACTCACTGCCCTGAAGACTGTAAGCCTCACACAGTCTTGGGGATCTATATCTTATTCAGCACTCAATTCCCCAGTATCTAGCACAATGGATTCTAATTACCTATTAGTGGCCAGATACTGCCCAAGTTGCCGTGGATACAGAGATGGACAGGAACAAAGTGACCCTTGCTGCAAGGTGTCTGGACATGATCAATGTCTGCCCTTCATGTAGATGGACTAAGTGGTTGCCTAGTGCACAGGAGAAATTATCCAAGTTCTGTAAAATAACAAATCCTATTTGAACATGGTATATTTCACAACATATCATTGCCATTTTAATCTCAAAGTGACTCTACAAGTTAGATATTATTACCCCTATTTTACAGATGAGGAAACTGAGTTTCAGAATGTCTGATCAGACAAGTTAGTCCCAATGAACCAGCGAGCTGAGTCAGTGGCTGAACTAGGATCTTGTGAACCAGAGTCTGCTGACTTCACTTTCCATATTAGACTATTTTATATTTAAACCCGCCATTATTTTAAGATAGAATCAAGTCCAACAGAGTAAGAAATGATGTTAGAGAGATAAAAGCACTATTCTCAGAATGACATTTCCTTGCTTTTACTAGAGCTACTGGTCAAAGTTGAGTATTAGAGCTGGTTGTAAAATAAAAATTCCATCCTGGCTAGGAAGTACAACTAGTAACCTCGCTGCTTGAAACTGTTCTATTGCTCTATAGCCTAGACAACAAAAACACTGATTGAGAAAATTTGTCCTGTTACATTTGCAAAACCTTTTTCAGATGCACACATGCAGAAAGTATTCAGCCTTTTATAGTAATCAAGAGTTGTGGCAGAGTAAGAGCCAGTCTCAGAAACTGCTCCAGCTGCTAGAGTTGTTGTCCCTATATCTGAGTTTATCTCCTTTATCTGTAAGTTTACAATTTCTTTGCCCATTAATACAATTTCCACCCCACCTGAAATCTACTCTTGAGATAGATCTCCATGAGTGCCAACTTATTTAAAAATATATACACCTGCTAAAGGCCTGTTAATACCAGGTGATTCCATGAAGTATTGCTTATAATTTTTATTATAATAATTATAAGAATATGATATGATCCTATTCATTATTTTTCTTTATATTTTAGTCAGAGAATAAAAAAAGCGACTTTATTTCTCATGCAATAATAAAATCCCTAGTATTTCATTTAAGCAATATAAGGTGAAGGTGAAATGTAGAGAAAATCATGACCTATCAAATATTACATAACAGTTACAACCAAAGCACATTTTATCTTACTGGATTTAACACATAATATTTCATTTCATTTACCACTTCATAATGTTATAAAAGATCATAGGCATTTTAAACTAATATCCACTGCAAGAGAGATATTTTTTCCTTAAAAAGACAATGTTTAATAAAAGTTTACACTAAGTGATAACATAAGACCAGGAAACATATCTAACTTCAATAGTTACTTGGTAGCTAAACAAACCATACTCGTAGTTATAAAAACAAATACCCTTTTTACGCAGAAGAACGCTGGCATGTTTCCGTCCATTTCGGTTTTCCACATGGCAGGTATAATTTGCCAGGTCAGCCTCCACCACTGAATCAAAGATGAGTGCCAACTCAACTTCTTTTTCTCCAAGATGCTCTTTGAGGAGCCTGAAATAAAGACAGTATTCTTGGCTGAACTGGTCTGATTTGGGGAGAGAACAGCCATGCAAAGATTGCAGATCCTTGCAAAGCTTGCACTGGTCTCCAATGGGTATGGAAAGTCCTGACTGGGTTATGTGCAGAACCTTCAGCAAGAAAAACAAAAGATGGCTCTTGATGTGAAGATCCGATGTGAAAGGAAAGAATTGAGAAATTCACTCAGCAAAAAGAAATGTTATCATGCCACTAGGCTTTGATAAATGAAGCCAAGATAATTTGTGTGAAAAAAGAAGCAACATTGGGCTCCACATTTTAAGCCTAGCTTATGAAAACAATTTGAATTTCTGCACTAAAATCAAATAAAAATTAATTGGGTTTTTGAAGAAAAAAATCTGTAGGAATGTTGGATTTGTGTTAGAGGTTAGAGATTTGACAGCAGGTTTTGAAAGGGTAAAGAAAGGAGCCTTGAAAATAGTTGCTTTATGATAAGCAAATTGAGGGTGTTAGTGGCCCAAATATCAGTGAGAACCCTCTTCTCTACTTTTCTCCTGCCTTTTGTCCAATGCAGGTGTGTTCCCTGTGCCCTATCTTCTCAGTGGTGCTAGCCCCCCACCATGGTCCTCCTTTCTTCAGACACTGCTCCACGTTTGCTTTTCTCCTTCCCTCTGTCATAGGATAAACCCTGCCCTATGTTACATTTTCTCATAGTCTTGCTTTTTGCTTTCTCAAGTGAAGTTTCAAAGGCCTTGAATAACCAGGAACAGGTGTTCTTCAGAGGAGTTGAGTTTCCAGAAATACTTCCTGAGGAGTGTGGGTCCCATTTCTTTGGTGAATTATACACTCAACGATAACCATCTGCCTAAGTGAAAGTGCGTACCCTACTGACTTTTCTGTTTTGTCCTGCTTTTGACTAAAAAGAGAGCAATAACGAGTTTTAATCAATAATGGCAATCCTACCTTTAAGTTATTGGATGAGGTTCTTAAATAGACGTATTCGCAAAATGTAAAAGTGGGGCATGGAAGTAATTCTCATTTTTTTGACACCTAGTTATGAATACAGAGAAGAACCCTCTGATTTACTGGCATTTAGCATAAAGTTGGAAAATACAACTGTGCTCAGAAAAAACTGTTTCCTAAGTACAGACTTCCCACTTACAAGCTCAAGCTGAATCCTTATAAAGTCATTAACTCAGTGGCACCTTAATTTAACTCTTCTTTAAATTGGTAAAAATACGTACCGTATTTACCTTAACTTTCTTGTGAAGGTAAAATGGGTTAAAGTGATTTAAAATATAAATATCACTAAGCACAGGCAAAGGAATGTTATTAAATATCAACATTTCATTATCTAAAGGTAGATTGTTTACCGTTTGGCTCCTCCAAAAATATTTGCATTTACATTTACTGATACTTAAAATGGGCTTGGGTTAATCTCTTCTGGCTCTCCTTTGAGAGAAAGAAGGGCTTAAACTTGGGTTGGTGGAAGAGAGTTCCTAGAATCTGAGAATCTCTCGTATGAAATCTGAAACCCAGATTATATTCCAAATATATATGCTTTTAAAATTAACCTTGTTTCTGTTCCCTCCCAATAATATATCTGAGTGTAGATGATACTGACATCTTAAGTTTCCTTCTGCCCTTTATATTTATGTGTCATCACTGAACCAGACAAGTATAAGAATTTTCTTAACCACATTTTACTAGTAGTGTTTCTATTAAATATTTCTTCCTGGATAAAGTTATTTTCCTCTCTTTTTCCTCTCCCAGTATATATCTAATAAAGGGGAAAAATGGAAATTTACTGTCTTCATAGTTTATGTTGAATCGTACTCTCATTTTTCCCTGCTATGGGTAAATCCCAACTACACTTAATTTTTTAAGTCCTGGAAACCTGTTATAGAAGAACCTCCTATGGTGCAGAAGCTGATTTAGGTACCACATATTAAGTCTGATTTAAAGCTTCATATGTAGAGCAGCCACAGCCTCTGCTAGGCATGAAGCAGAAAGCTGATCCTGTACCAAACCCCTGCCTCTTAACTTCTAATGCAGTTTCCAAAAACAGCTCTTCATGGACTACAAGAAGAATCTGGAGATTGGATTTCAAAAATGATCCTTCATCTGTCTATTAATATGTATGAGGTGTCTTAATTATCAGCTTTTGAAAATCTAGAGGTGGCTTGTAATTTTGGAGTTAAAGAGCAAGTTGTTGTTTATGTCTACACATCGCTCTGAAGGGCAGTTACAATTTCCTAGCAAATACTGACATATAACAATATATCAATGATTCTTTGTCAATCCTCTCATAAGTGCCTAGTTCTGGGCTAGATATTTGGTATAAGAGAAACATAAACATTAAAAGACCAGATCCCTGCTCCCAGTAAGCATTAAAACTTAACAAGGAGACAGGATCTACAGAGTTGAAAATAATTATAGACAAAATGAAGTAAAGCAGAGTGATATCCTCATGATTGCAATGAGATTTCAAAAAAAGGAGAGAATTTTTGGCTAAATTAGCTGGGAAAGATATGACAAGACTCTACCTAAACAAAATGAAAAAGGGAGAGTTTTCTAGGAGGGAAGATAGAAGCAGGTTTTACAGCATGTATGAAAGAGAGATACTAAAGAGGCTGGTTTTGGAGTGGAGGATACAAATGAGGGGATCTGGAATATGCTTCAAATGACTTCAGAAATACCTAATTCCAAGGATTAACATTGAAGGCAAGTTATATGTGAAAGTGAACACTAGCAAATTAAAAACATAATAAATTCAGGTGACAAATCACTACCTTCAAAAGTTTTATTTAGTTAAGACCTATTTATTATTAAGAGTAACACTAGAAAAGGTTTGGAAGTTGTCGCTCATCCTTACAACAAGTAAAAAACTGAACAAAATGAAAAATCAACTCTTCTTAGATCCATCAGACAATTGAGGTCACAGGGAACAAACTCCTGTTCCCAAAACTTGATACAGAAGGAAGTACTGAGAAATCACACTGTGCTGGAGCAAAAACCTAGGAGCAGTAGCCAGTACCAGTAGAAACACTTAAATTGCAATCGATGAGTCAATGCAGACCCAGTGTAGACTAACTTGAGAGTTAAAAGCTCCATGGGATCTAATCTTAAAGATGCCCCACACTTTTCTCGGTTTTGCTCCCTGTGCCTTGGGGTGAATATCAGAGAAAGGTTCTCTTATGCTTCTGGCAAGGGAAGAGGAAAAGTAACTAACATGAAATGATCCCAGCACACTCTGTTCTACTTAACAAAGGCCTGCCCTTAAGGAAAACTCTTTTACCAGAGCCTAAAAGACTTGGGTTTTACCAAACCTAGCCTACCTGAGGGAAGGGAAATATTCAATTCTAGCCCAGAAGAAAACAGAGAAAATCTTCTCGACATTGGTCCGGACAATTATATATATATAGTTTGCGTATGATACCAAAAGCACAGTCAACAAAAGCAAGAAAAAAGACAAGTAAAATGGCATCAAACTTAAAAATTTGTAAAGTCAAACAGAGAAAGATAAATATCATATGCTCTCACTTATATGTAAAATCTAAACAAAGAAACAAGCAAACAAAAAACAAACTCATAGATACAGAGAATAAATTGGTGTTTGATAGAGGCGGGGGTGAGAGATAGGCAAAATAGGTAAAGGGAGTCAATAAATGATGGGGATGCAATGTACAGTATGGTGACTATAGTTAATAATACTGTATTGCATATTTGAAAGCTTCTAAGAGAGTAAATCTTAAAAGTTCTCACACAAGAAAAAAATCTGTAGCTATGTTTGGTGAGGGATGTTAACTAGACCTACTGCGATGACCATTTCACAATATATAGAAATATTAATCATTATGTTATACATCTGAAACTATTATAATGTATGTTAATTATATATCAATTAAAAAATAGAGTGAAAAGGTAACCTACGGAATGGGAGAGAATATTTGCAAACCATATATTTGATACAAGGTTAATATCCAAAATATATACAGAACTCTTACCACTCAAAACGAATACTAAACTAAACTAAACAAGTAACCCAATTTAAAAATGAGTAAGGGGTCTGAATAGACATTTCTTCAAAGAAGACATACAAATGGCCAACAGCTATATGAAAAGGTGCTCAACTGCACTATCCTCTGGGATATGAAAGTAAAAACCACATGAGATATCATCTCACACCTGTTAGAATGGCTTGTCAGAAACAAACAAACAAAAAGTTAAGAATTGTTGGCCAGGATGTGGAGAAAAGGAAATACTCTACACTGTAGGTGGGAATGTAAATTGGTACAGCTACTGTGGAAAACAGTGTGGAGGTTCCTCAACAAATTAAAAATAAAATGACCATATTATCCAGCAATCCCACTTCTGGGTATATATCTAAAGGAAATAAAATCAAGATTTTGAATAGATATTTGCACTCTCATGTTCATTTTAGCATTATTCATAATAGCCAAGAAATGACTTAAATGAATGACCAGATGAATGGATAAAGAAAATGTAGTTTATGTATACAATGGAATATTTATAATTCAGCCTTACAAGAGAAGGACATCTTGTCATTTGCAACAACATAGGGGACCCTGGAGAATATTGTGCTAAGTGAAATAAGTTAGATAATGGAAAATACTGTATGATATCACTTATATATAGGATCTAAGAAAAGCCAAACTCATAGTAACAGAGAGTAGAATGATGGTTACCAGGAGCTGGAAGGTGGAAAAAATAGGGAGATGGTGGTCAAAGGGTACAAACTTTCAGTTATAAGATGAATAAGTTCTGAAGACCTAATATATAGCATGGTAACTATAGTTAATGATATTATACTTCATACTTTAAATTTGCTAGGAGAGTAAATCTCAAATGTTCTCAACATCCGCACACAAAAAATGGTAACTACATGTGGTGATGGACGTGTTAATTAGCGTGATTGTGGTAATCATTTTACAATGATTTGACATATATATACCAAACATCACGTTGTCTCCCATAAATATATGCAACTTTTATTTGTGAATCACAGCTCAATAAAGCTGAAAAAATTAAATTCAGCATTAAATAAAGGAAAGAGATTTGGTTACCTCTCACATAAAATAAAATGTCTAATTCCAATTTCCATTCATTTTAATTGGTTCTAAAATAAATTGGGTCCTCCTTTGATGTCTAGGTATCTTGCACAGTCTCTGGGTCATTATTCTGAGTATGAGTAATCATTGTCTAGGAATGATGATTGAGAATATCAGTAACAGGAGATATATGTTTTAAAAAACTCTTAAACAATCCTTTATTCTCTTCTCTTCTCTTCTCTTCTCTTCTCTTCTCTCTTATGCCTATTAAAACCTAATAGTCAAAGACCAGGATCAAACCTGTAGTCTGACAAAATCAGATTTCTTGCCTGAATGTATTGAAGATGGGACACTCCAGAGACACTATGGATTGTTCCTTGATTGAAGGACGAAAGCATCTTTTGCACTGTTTGGTTTTCCACTGAAAAATTCTGAGGAAAGTCTAGTAAGCCTTGATAAATTCCAAATTGGTTGGAAATTTTAAGGCGGGATTGGAAGGAGGATTGACTATGGGTTGGGTACTGTTGTGAGCAGAGGGTGGCTCAGCAATTAAGAATTCTCAGCAATGTATGAAAATAGCAAAGTAGGTATGCAGTGTCACTAGTAAGAAAGCAGTAGTCACTCAAAGGAGGCAGGGTCATTATGGCTTTTTACAAATGCTATATAATCTTGGGAGAAACAGTGTTTTCTACTAACTTTATAGCTGGTTTTACCTGTCTGTTCTCCCAGGCAAGGCTACTTATTCTCAGTCCAAACTAATTTCCATTTTTTCAGTCCCAGGCTTATTTTGATTCTTTACCTCCCATGTATGGAGTATAATAAAACATTTTCAGAAATTGATGATCATTGCTAGTTGTATTTTGATGAATTTAATCTAGCTTTTCTGCAACTCTGAACTAACTGCACAAGGACAGCTCTTTCTCTGTCTCTAAACCTCAGTTTTTTTTAAATATGTAAAATAATCTGATACTATTTATCTCAGATGGCTATCATGAAAATCTCAACGTAATTTAGGATGCACAAATATCTTTGCAATCTACTGTGTAGTATAAAAACATGAAAAGAAATTATTATTATTTACTTACTATAAATTCCAGTCTAGAGCAGCTTATATCAGGGACCACATTTGAGATTGGTCATCTAGAGTCTTTTCAATAAATGAAAAGAGATAACAAATATATGTTAGGTAGGTTTTAAATAGTTTATGCGTAGGTCAAGGTTAAGACCCAATGTGGAAGTGGAACTGTGAGTAGTTCCACTTCTCCAAAAATTGTCCTTCAGATACATGGCAATTAACACTGTCCCTAGATAAAACTATTCTGCTTATAAAGTTTACTTTTCAATGAAGCCTTCTTATGACCTACAAATCCACATTCACACATAAGTATGATAAGGCTTGAAACTTATTTAAATCAAAGGCAAAATGATTGATCAGTTTTTCTTTTTCCAGTGGGAGGATTTGAGAGTGGGGAAAAGAAGACACGTGTGTGTGCGTGGGTGTGTGTGTGTGTGTGTGTGCGCGCGCGCACGCGCGCGTGCACATGCGCGCTCAATTTGGGGAAGGTCAAAGCAGGTGGGTGCTTTAAAGAACTAAAAAATGTGTGGTGGGAAGTTGCCAAAACAGAGCCTATCATTTTGCTTCAGGCTACCTGGAACTTCAGTTGTTTCCTCTATGCTTTGGGAACAAACTACATATTCATAGCTTCAAATATTTTTTTTAATTGAGGAGTTATTAAAAAGTTATTTGGGTTCTTTAAGATTGACTCATCTTATTTCAAAAATAAAAATTTTCATATCTATATCATATTCCCTTCTTTGTTAAGAGCATTTCATTCATTCAAGGAGAGGGTGTCAAGTTAAAGGGATGGAAACAGAAGGGCACAAAGTGATGGAAACAGGAATTAAGAAGCCAAAACAAAAAACAAAGCCCATATTCAACTTGTGGCTTTTCAGGAATTGAAAATAAATAAAACTATTTGCATTTTAAGAAGTTTGTCTGAAAAATCTTAAGATAAATTTAATATGTTTTTCAGGTCAAGAATTATAAAATACTTGGTAAGTTGTTTTATGATATTGTTTAAGAAAAAAACATTATATATTGATAAGGAGATTTGAAAAGTGAGATTTATAATCTGAAAGTTACTCTCCATTGGGGCAAAGCAATTGCATTGAAATTTATGCAGTTTCCTTCCACAATCAGATGAAGTTCATAACCCTGCAGGCAAGCTTAAAGATTACTATTTCTTGTTTAATAGAACTGGTTCAATTTCTCTAGCATTCTTTATCAGCACTGTGGAATACTCACTAGCAAATTATGTATTTTTAATTCTCAAGCTTCTGGTAAGATTAATTAAGAGAAAGTTCTGTAAAGGTGTGTGACTGGGTTGGTTTTTCTAGAATGCTTATAATCAAAGGCTATCACTTTCATGAACTCTTTTATCCCATTTTGCAAGATGTTGCCATTAAGTTTTAACGGAGGGTCAGAAATTAGGAAGTTCTCCCCTAATGATGGTTTCTGCTGGGTCTCTTCCAAATAATTGTTTGACTTCTCTGAATAGACAAGGTAGACCTTATAAAGAGCAGTTTGCTGTAATGACTTTAAAATTATAGATAAAAATAACCAAACTTGCACAATCATAGCTTAGGCTACTGTACACACAAAATTCCCTTAACATCCCTACAGATGACATCTTCTAGGGTCAGAGGAAACACTGTGATGAAATTGTATGAGATGGGCTAGCAGCTGTGAGTAGGTACTACATTTGGGTTCAGATTTCCTTAGGGCTCAGTCTCTTAACAACATCAGAGACTTAAGAGAGCTACAATTCTGCCTAAAAGGAAATAAAGGAGAATTTGCCAAGAGTAGAGCCTGAGGGCTTTGGCAATAAAATGCAAGTTGGGAGATGGCAAGGAGCCAAGGTGGTTAAAGCAATGCAGAGAGCAAACAAATGAGTATTCCCAAACCCTAGTCAGGATTTGATCAAATATGTCAGCCAAGCTTCAGGTGAACTGCTGAATACAGAGGTTGTACTTGCTGTAGTCCAAGTGACATCATTTTATCAAGCTTTTGGTAAATATTCAAGCTCTTTCTCTATGTAGATTTTTTTTCAAAGAACTCTTCCTCTGGGGCAATATCAAGAGTGAAAAAGTTGTGACACATACTTCTAGGATCAAGCTGCTGCCCAGAAAACAGAGAACCTAGGCAGTGTGGCCAGTCCTTCTGCCAGATCTAATGCCTCTGTGGCAGCTTCTCCAAAAGCCAACTGATTGAGAACTATTTATATCCCTACTTCTTAGATCTGCTGGGCAGTGCACTTCTGACATGGGTAAACAAAACAAGAGTTATGATTCAATTAAAATATGAAGCAAATACAATACCCCGAGGAAGAGCCATGCATCCAGAAGGAAATTTTGTTTCCAGAAATGTTTTTGAGAGAAATCCTCCTCATAACATCTTCAGCATTCTGCCATCAGAACTGTTCTATTTGAAGAAAATGTGTGGGCTATGAAAGACTGCAGATCTTCTCTTGGTTGAACTAATGGTATGATTAGCATTTTTTTCCAGTAAGACTACTGGACTTGTTCCAATCTGTAAAGCTGTGTAAAAATCATGTAATTTCAAGAACATTGACTTTTGAGGCTAGAAGACAAAATCTAGTAATTACTTCTGTGTTAGCATAAATGGCCATAGCCTGAAGAAATTCTCTCACTCACATGAGCTACCAAATTTACCACAGAACACACAATTAATATTACAAAATGCCCAACTGTGTGTTTTATCTTTGCCGGGAATTCTTGCCTCTTAGTTTGCACTTCTCTGAAGGTGTCTATAATTAACTAGTTGGGTTTTGTGAATTTTTCAAGGCAAATTTCAGGTTACTTTCCTCCTCTGCAAATATAGGTATGTATCTTCCTTAATTAAATATAGGTACGTATCTTCTTTTATTGGTAGGGCAAAGAAAGAAGATGCAACAAAATCAAATAAACAATGACATTTTGTAGCACTTACTATCTGGTTGACTCATTTGGCTCCTAATATAGTAGCTTGAACTAGAGTGAACTGTTTCACATACATATGTTTTGTCACATGTTAATCAATTTCTGCTACAGAGTAGCAGCACTGCCTAACTTTTGTTTTCTAAATGGTATACCACTTTGGAACACAGTTTGTCAGATACTTAGGAAGTTAAATAATCTCCGAGAAGAAAAAGGACGATGGGTAAAAACTAAAGGAATCTGAATAAAGTATGGATTTTAGTTAGTAATAATATATCAATTTTGTTTCATTAATTGTAACAATTGTACTATAGCAACTTTAGATATTAACAAAATGGAACGTTCGGTATGGGGTATGTAGGACACTCTATACTATCTGCTATGAACTGAATGTTTGTCCCTCCTCCAATACGTATGTTGAAATTCTAACTCCTAATGTGATGGCATTAGAGAGTGGGGCTTTGGGTGATTAGGTCATGAGAGTGGAGCATAATGAATGGAATTAGTGCCCTTGTAAAAGAGATTCCAAAGAGCTCTGCCTTTTCTGCAATGTGAGGACATGTGAGGGCACAGTGAGAAGACAGCCATCTATGAACAAAGATGTGGGCCCTTATCAGACACTGAATCTGCTGGTGCTTTGATCTTAGACTTCCCAATATCTAGAACATGAGAAATAAATATGTGTTGTTTAAGCCACTTAGATTATCGAATTTTTGTTATAGCAGTCCGAGCCAACGAAGACACTGTCTTCACAGTTTTTCAGTAAATCTGAAATTATTCTAAACAATAAAATTTGTATTAAAAAAAGAACTAAAAAAGTTAAATGTATACCTGTTATATAATTCAGCCTCTCCATGTCTACCTTGTTACCACAGAAAAAAGGAAACATATACAAAGATGCATACATAAATGTTCATAGCAACTTATGTGTGTAAACTAAATTTAATTTTAGACTTTAATAAAAAATAATAAGCACTTATTTGAGAAAAAGGAGCTGCAGCCCAGGAGACACAGATCCAGGTAGCAACTTAAATTGTGTCCCCTCAAGACAAAGAGGAGGCTGTCTTTCATAGTGAAAGTTTCTGCCCAGGTTCCCAATTAGGTTCTTTTTATGTAAATGAGGTGTCCAAATTGTACAGTTCTGATTGGATGGAATCAATCCAATGAATGAATAACCAAGTTGTCTCTATTCATATAATAGAATACTACTTAGTAGTAATAAAGGATGAACTACTATATATATATATAACAAGATAGGTTAATCTTAAAATAATTGTGTTAATTGAAACAATGCAGACAAAAGAGTATATCTTACATAATTCCATTTACATAAACCTTTATAAAATACAAATTGATTTATAGTGACAGTAATATCAGTGGTGTTGTGAAAGGGGCAGGAGGGTGAGATTATAAAGAAGCATGAGGAAACTTGTGGGTGATTGATATATTCATTAACTTGATTATGGTGATGGTTTCATAGGTGTATACATAAATCAATCAATCCTTACAGATTGCACACTTTAAATTGTGTGCTGTTTATTGTATGTCAATTATATCTCAGTAAAGCTGTTTATTTTGACAAATTGTCAGCCATTTACAGGAAAAGGGAGATAATTTTCTTAGGCTCATATAGCTACTATCCTTGATCATGAAACAGCTCTGAACTTTTTTGCAGTAGAAATTTTGCTGCTATGTACCATTGTATCTACCACTTGCCTTTTGGGTACCAGTTTCTATCTTTGAAAAATGAAAATGAACCTTAAAGTCTTTTACAAGAAGATATATTGAGAATAATTATAAACATGTATCTTCTAAAATAATTTAAAAGAAATTCAGTTGCATTGATTTCATAAACCCTAACATAAAATTGGCTGATAAATTGCTATGAATTAAGAAACTTAAAGTTTAAATGGGAATTAATAGTTAAGAACTATTTGTAAAGAGTATATTGATTATTTTTTTTGAACATCTGTTCTGTGCCAAGCAATCAATCAGAAGTTTTTTTAAACACCTTTATTGAGATATAATTTACATACCATACAATGCATCCATTGAAAATGTAAAATTATCTGATTTTACTATATTCACAAATACATGCAACCATCACCACAGTTGATTTTGTAACATTTTCATCACTGCAAAAAGAAGCCCCAGACTGCTGAATGGGTATAGCGTTTCCTTCTGGGGTGATGAAAATTTCCTGGAACTAGATAGTAGTGGTGATTGCACAACATTGTGAATGTACTAAATATCACTGAATTGTGCACTTTTTAAGTAGCGCTTCTTATGCTATATTGTATCCACCACACCAAACACACACACACACACACACACACACACACACACAATAATAATAATACACACACACACACACACCATTTTAGGTATCTACTGCTGTCTCCTCCTATTTTTCAAGGCCCTAAGAAACCACTAATATACTTTCTGTTTTTATAGATTTGCCTATTCTGGACATTTCATATGAATGTCATCACAGAATATGTTATCTTTTGTTACTGGCTTCTTTAACTGAGAATATTTTCAAGGTTCATTCATGTTGTAGTTTGTATCAGTACTTTATTTATTCTTTTATGGCTGAATAATATTCCATTGTATAAATATGCCACATTTTATTTATCCATTCCTCAGCTGATGGACATTTAGGTTATTTCCATCTTTTATCTATTTTAAATAATGCTTCTTTGAACATCTGTGTACAAGTTTTTGTGCGGTTGTATGTTTTGATTTAATTGTGTAATATATCTAGGAGGAGAATTCCTAATAACTCTATGTTTAACTGTTTGAGCAACTGCCAGACTTTTATCCAAACTGGCTGCACCATTTTGCTCTCCCACCGGTAGTGTATGAGGGTTTCAATTTCTCTACATCCTTGCCAACACTTGTTATAATCTGACTCATTGATGATAGCCATCCTGATGAGTATGAAGTGTTATCACAGGGTTTTGATTTCCATTTCCCTAATGACTAAAGATGTCAGGCACCATTTCATGTAACTTTTTTTCTAGAAACATGCTCACGTAGTCAATATTTTGTATAGGCTTTTAGAGGTTCATGAACTCTCAATGTTATGAACTCCTAGAGTAGAGTTATTGGGTGGACACATGAAGAGAAACTGCCATTGTAGTTATTATAAATTACATTTAATCATAATAAATAATTTTGACATTAGTTGCACTGAAATATTGGATTGATTTCCACTACATGACTCTTAATGAGAATAGAAGAGGAAGAGTCCCAATTCTTATTGGGATGAGGAATGTACATTACATGTCACCATCTTTTATATCAAAGGGCAACTCCACAGACTGAATGAGATAGGAAAAATTACCTATCTCTTATTTGTACAAATGACATCATACTTAATAGGATTAGAAAACCAATAAAATAGATGTCTATATACCTCTGTATAGGGAGGTATTTGTATAACGAGAGAATGAAAAGAGGTCCAAGGAAATGCTAACCTGAAAGATCATTCATTTTCAGTATGAACAGTGAGTATTAGAAAAAATAAACAGCATTCAACAAAAGTCAACTGTTATTTTGGTGAGTACTGCCACTGTAACTTTACACCTATGACATAGGAATGTTGTCTGTTCCTAGAGAGTACATGAGCATTTGCCCAGTGGTCTGAAGAGTCACCTACAAAGTTTGAATCTTTGCTATGACTGGATGGTGTAACAGTGACCTAAACTTTGGGGACTCAAAGATATTTGCTTGGACAGCTTTGAGGGTGTCATTACATTCCATGCATATACTTAGAACCTGAGAAAACCTACTTATATTGGAGGATTACACATTTTCATTTCTTAAGGTAGCCAACCTCACTCTCTCCACCAGATCAGCTTTTACAAAATGGAATTATTTGGAGTTGCAATTAAAATTCCTGGCAGAAGCTCTTCTAGGATGTACCATTGCTTTACTGCAAAGACAGCAAATAAAAATAAGCAATTCAAGATCTGTACCTTATTTCACCTTCTCTAATGTGGCCTGCCAATTCTTCAATAAATTTCTCCCCTTTCATCCAGTAGATCATTGGTCCAGATTCTCCACTGAATCCAAAGAATGCTTTGCAAGGGATGTTCAGAGGCTTTCCTGAGAATTACAGAGAAAAAGAAATGAGTAAATAGCTCCTGGTTATCACTGGGGGACAGAAAAGAACCATTTAAAATACAGAAGAAAACTCAGAGGTGACCCATTTTCGACTCATCTTCCAATCATCTTATCACTGTACATAAGAAAAAACTTAAATGTTAAAAGGGCTCCTGGGAAATTTTAAAATTCAAGATTTACCAAAAATGAGAAAGTAATTGCTTATTTTTACTGCCTCCCTCCTAGGAACTAGTATAAAAGAATTAATAGAAAGCATCTCCTTTTATTTTTCTTTGTTGAGAGTATTTATTACTGCTTACTTGGAATTGCTTTTGAAGCGAACATTAATCAAAAGTGTAAGTTAATTTTTTTATTGGTGAGAAAACATATGCTAGACTATCTACTATTATTAAGGTTGCAAGAGGAAAATTGTTTATTCTGATGATCGTCTAGTCTGAAAAAAAATGGATAATACAAATGAAAGGCAAATCTTTTAATTAGAAAAACATCTATAAAATTTACATGCAATGAAAACTCAGTCTAACCATATTTTCTATATTATTTGTGTTCCCCACAGTACTTAAATAATTGTAGGCAAGACCTAAGCACTTTTTGATTATTCATCTTCATGATTACAGCTAAAAACTCTTCGTAACTGTAATTTATTATCAAACATATAAGCAATTATTTTGCTGGCATTGATTTTATTTTCTTCTTGCAAAGTAGATCAGTAAAAGAAAAATCAGTAAGAGCACAATCTTGACATTTCTGACATAAGAATTCCCCAATTCATAAATTGTAATACAGCATATCATTTTCTGTATAACACACATTTTTTGTCCTGATTGGAGCACTAAAAAAACAACTTTCCCTTGTAGAGTACATGGTAGACGTGTTCTCATAATTGCTCTGAGCTGCAGACATTTTAAAAATTCCATTCTTAAATTGATTAAAAACTTCCATGTTCTGAGAATCATTACATTCTGTTTCCTCACTATAACCAGCACGTGGCTTTCTTTGAGGACTATTTTCACACAGAAGCGATTTGAATGGAAGTTAGGGTCTACAAAATACAAAGTGGAAAAAAAAAAGAATTATCTTAACTCAAAAAAAAATGCAAAGTGGAAAACCTCACAGACGTGTGGATGCTGGTGATAGGCTGAACTTAACCATAATAAGTGATTTGTTGTCAAATATTGATCATATTATAGTAAAAATTTATATCTCAGAAAAATGACATGTTGTGGGCTTTGGGGATTATTTAATTATTGTCAAAACCTTTGATGTCAACAGTGATTCCTAGAATGTTAGTGTTCAGGCCTGGTTTGATTTTACCGTAGAAAGACAATTACAGCAATGTGCAACAAGAGGCCTCCTCAAGGTGGTCTATTAAAAATGACAATATCTGCCCTATCCTTGGCACTGCACATGAGTACTGACTATTATTGCAATTTCTCCAGGGAATGTTTTTACTCTCCCATCAGACAGGTTCTTGTTAAATAAATGCAAGAGAGAGATATTTCAGCAGCCTAGTTTCTACAAATGCTGAATAAATATCCTGAAGCCTTTTGTCAACAACCAAAGCAGGAAAACTGTCCAACCATCATACACAATACTCTGAGGAGTGTCCCAAAATGATCAGCTCTTGTGCCAGATAGTGAGCCTCAATGTGTGCCTAGGAGTGGGTACCTACTCTACCAAAAGGCGTGAGAGGGATCTGTGTATTGATTGGGCAAATAACCTGAACTAGAATCTATCCAGGCATTTCTAAAATCTGAGTTATGTGCATGTAAAAACTCCTATCTACAATTTGCATGTTTGCTGCTGTATTGTTTTGCCTGTAGACATTTTCAAAGTCATTTACATGTTACTTAAAATCCATCCTGCTAGTAGAGATGACCATCTCGCATTTGTATCTAAATGGGACAGTAGAGTAGGTTAAAGACTATCAGAATAAAAAGAACTTTGTGAGTTTCTCAGTGTGTTTTTCACAGGTAAAGGCTTTAGACATGACTCCCTTTTGGGTTCAATTTGCATTACTAATATTTTCTCTATCACTTTCTTAAGGTCTAGAAGTCAACAAAACATATGTCCATAGAAAAACTTGTATGTGAATGTTCATAGCAGCTTTATTTTTAATAGCCCCAAACTGGAAACAGCTAAATGTTCATCATCAATATGTGAAAGAGATAATCTCTGCTACATCTCTTATGATCCTTTGTATTCCTTTGGTATCAGTTGTAATGTCTCCTCTTTCATTTCTGATTTTAATTATTTGATCTCTCTTTTTCTTATTCGTGAGTCTAACAGTTTGTCAATTCTGTTTTATTTTTTCAAAGAACCAGCTTTTAATTTCATTGATCTTTTCTATTGTTCCTTATTCTCTATTTCATTTATTTCCACTCTGATACTTGTTATTTCCTTCCTTTTACTCACTTTGGGCTTTAATTTTTCTATTTCTAGTTCCTTGAGGTGTAAAGTTAGATTTACATCTTTTTTTGAGAAATTTCTTATTTTGTCTTTTTTTTTTTTTGAGGTAGGTGTTTATCACTATGAACTTCCTTCTTATAACTACTTTTGCTTCATATCATAAATTTTGGTATGCTGTATTTCCATTTTTATTTGTCTCAAGGTATTTTTTAAAATTTCCTCCTGATTTTTTTGTTGGATCCATCTGTTGCTCAGTAACATGTTGTTTAATCTCATCATATGTGTGAATTCTCCAGTTTTCTTCTCAAAATTGATTTATAGTGTCATGTGATTATAGTTGGAAAAGATGCCTGTTATGATTTTAATCTTCTTAAATTTATTAATATTAGTTTTGTGGCCTAGATACCATCTATCCTAGAGAATGTTCACTGTGCACTTGAGAAGAGTGCATTCTTCTTTTGGATGGAAAGTTCTATATGTATTAGTTAAGTCCATCTTCTCTAACATGTTGTTTAAAACTGATGTTCCTTACTGGTTTTCTGTCTAGAAGATCAATCTATTGATGTGAGTGTGGCATTAATATAGGGAATATAGTCAATAATATAGTAATGGCTATGTCTAAAGCCACATAGAGGATAGGGTAATCAGGGGAATCACCTCATACACTATATAAATGTCTAACCAATATACTATATATCTGAAACTAATAATTTAAAAAAAATCCCCTACTATTGTTGTATTGTTGTCAATTTCTCCTTTTCAGTCTGTTACTATTTGCTTTATATTTTTGATACTCCTATGTTGGGTGCATAAATATTTACAAATTTTATATACTCTTATCAGATCGACCCCTTTATTTAATGCCCTTTTTTGTCTCTCATTAGAGTCTTTGTTTTAAGGTCTGTTTCTCTGCTATCAGTATAGCTACCCTAGTTTTATTTTGCTTTCCATTTGCATGGAATCTCTTTCAATTCCTGTACTTTCAGTCTGTGTATTTTCTTACATCTGAAGTGAGTCTCTTGTAGGCAACATATAAATAAGTCTTTTAAAAATTTATTCAGCCACTCAGTCTTTTGATTGGAAAATTTAGTACATTTGCATTTAAAGTAATTATTGATAGTTTTACACTTATTGCCATATTTTAAATTGTTTTCTAGTTCTGTAATTCTCTGTTCTGTTCTTCTGTTGCACTCTTCCTTCGTGGTTTGATAATTTTCTTTAGTGGTATGCTCAGATTCCTTTCTCTTTCTCTTTTGTGTATTTACTATAGGTTTTTGCTTTGTGGTTATGATGAGACTTACATATAACTTAATATTTATAACATTGTATTTTAAATCAAGAGCAACTTATGTTTGAACGAATTCTAAAGTTCTACATTTTATTATCCCCCACATTTTATGTTTGTGATGTCACATTTTACATCTTTTTATGCCGTGTATTCCATAATTAATTTTTGTAGTTATAGTTATTATTACAAATTTATCTTAAGTTTCATACTAGCTTTGTAAGTGACTAATCCACTACCTTTACTATATATCTACCTTTATCAGTGAGATTTATACTTTCATATGTTTTCTTGTTACTAATTAATACCCTTTCTTTTTAGCTTAAAGTTGTCTCTTTAAAATTTCTCGTAAGGCTGGTTTAATGGTGATGAACTCCTTCAGCTTTTGTTTTTCTGGAAAACTTTCTCCTTCAGTTCTAAATAACTTTACCTGATAGAATATTCTTGGTTAGAATTTATTTTCTTTCAGCACTCAATATACCATGCCACTGCCTTTTGGCCTACAAACTTTTTGCTATAATATCTCCTGATTTTCTTCTGAGAGTTCTCTTTTGCATAACAAGTTGTTTTTCTCTTGTTGCTTTTAAGATTATCTTCTTGTTTTTAACTTCTGGTATTTTAGTTATAACGTGTCTTGGTGTGGTACTTTGGGTTTACCTTATTTGGAAGTCTGTAGGCTTCCTGTATTTGGGTTTCTGTTTCTTTCCCCAGGTTAGGGGGTTTTCCACCATTATTTCTTTAAATTTTCTGTTCCTTTCTACCTCACTTGTCTTTCTGTGATCCCTATAATATAAATATAGTACGTTTGATGTTATGCCATAAGTCCCTTGAGCTATTTTCAGCTTTTTCATTATTTTGTTCTTTTTTGCTTCTCTGATTGGTTGAGTTCCACAACCCTGTATTCAAGTTTACTGATCCTTTCTTCTGCTTCATCTAATCAGCTGTTGAAACACTATGATGTATTTTTTTAGTTCAATTTCTATATTCTTCAGCTCTATGACTTGTATTTGCTGCTTTCTTATATTTTCTACTTTTTTGTTGATGTTCTCACTGTGTTCACTCATTCTTCTCCCAAGTTTGGTGAGCATCTTTATGACTATTACTTTGAATTCTTTATCAGGTATATTACCTATCTCTATTTCATTAAGGGTTCCCCCCATCCCACAACGAGGTTTTCACTTGTACTTTTGTTTGGAACATATTATTTTGTTTCTTTATTTTGCTTGACTCTGTGTTGTTTTCTATATATGGGATGAAACATCTATCTCACCCAGTTTTGAAGGAGTAGTTTTGTGAAGGAGATGAAACTTATCTTTTAACAATGTTCTACCTCTTGGTTGTCTTGCAAATATTTGTGATTATCTGAGTATCCAATTATGTTTTTAATACTTCCCAGTAGTTACAGAAGTATCAAGCCCTGTTACTGTCTCAAAGGGAACTATCTCAGTCAGCACCTAGATTCAAGCTGATTGAAAGCCAAACCCCCAGGCTATTATATGTATATATGTATCTGTGAGACTGCAAGCATATGTCATGTCCTACCTGCCACCAGAGTCAGGTTATATGGAAGTGTCCCCTGGGTAAGAGTTGAAAGATTGGGGCTCCAGATACATATATAAATTCCTCTGGAAAACATCAGCCAGCTGTAGAGATAGCACAAACCTGGTGTCTAGGTGCCTATGATTCCTGAGAGCTTCTTTGTGGGACTCTAGAAATCTGCCAAACCTAAAGCCTGCCCCTCAGGGCAAAGCTCTAGGACAAGCAAATAGGTCTCTTTAACAGAAAGACTGGGAATGTGTTTCAGTCTGCTATCTGTATAGTACCCTGGAGATTGTATTCAGACAATAACTGTCTCTCTAATTGTCGCTGTTCCATGGGACCCAGAAACGAAAGTCACCCTGGTATCCAGAGCCATATAATCAAGGGGCATCCCCTGGGTAATGGCTGCAAAAATCAGGGCACCTAACATAAATATAATGGCATCAGATGGGTATAAAATCTCCTCTCTGGGAGATGCTGGCACACTGTACCATGACAGAGGGAGAGTGCAAAAATAGTTTCTGCCAGCATCTGTCCCCAGAGAGCATTTCAGCCGGGCTCTGCCCCTTTAGTTGACACTTTAAGATTAGCAAATGAATCTATTTTACATAAAGCCTGGGCTTTTTAAAAAAAATGGCTGCTTTTGAGCTGGGCCTGGAACAAGTTAGTTAGTATGGGAGCCCTTTAGGAGCCATTTCTCAGTTTGCTACAGCACTTTGGGTCTTACGGACATAAGCCCCGTTGGTTTTCCAAGCCAGAGGTTTTAAGGGCTTGTCTCTCAGGTGACTTACAAATGTATAAACTTATGAAAAGCCATTTAAAATCACCCTGGATTACCTTGGTGAATTACATGACATGTAAACTACAGTACAATAAAGCCGTTAAAAGTAAAAAAGAAAAAATCCCTGACCTCAAGAAGTTTATATTTGGGATGTGACAGAGGAAGAGGTGAAGGACAATACACAAAATAAATTACAGTTATTCCTTGAACAACATGAGCTTGAACTGTGCAGGTCTACCTATATGCATATTTTATTCAATAAATACTGTAAATTTATTTTCTCATTATGAAATAATTTTTTAATAACATTTTATTTTCTCTAGCTCATTTTATTGTAAGACTACAGTAAATTGTGTGTGTGTGTGTGTGTGTGTGTGTGTGTGTGTGTGTGGGGAATTGATACCATTTTATGATTTGATACCACTTTCTGATGCCATTAAGGCTTCTGGTCAACAGTAGGCTGTTAATAATTGAGTTTTAGGTGAGTTAAAAGTTATATGCAGATTATTGACAGTGTGGGGGGTCAGCAACCCTCATTATTATTTAAAGGTCAAATGTAAATATGTTTTATACAAGTTCTAAGAGATGTCATCATTGTGTTTTCAAAGCTAAAGCCATTACCCTAATAACTGAATGATCTATGCTAGCTAGTGGACAAATGCCATCTTTCTTGCCTTGAGCCATCCCCCCACATGGCCAAATCTGAATTTTCACTGGCCTGGTGAGCTCAGCTCACTGCACCCTGGTAACTCCCTGGGACACTGCCTCATCCAACTTGCAAACAACCAGAGGCTTCTTTTTGCAGTTGGCAGGCAGCCGTTAGTCCATGTGTCAGTTCTTGAACAACTCTTGGGGGTCTACGAACCCCAGGAGGGCAGCGGTTACCCTTGGTGAGCTCTGAGACTTTTGTAGAGCAGCCCCAGGCTCAATACTAGTGCCAAATCCAAATCAGCATTAACTCATTGAACACCATTAAACTCATGCTGTTGACTCTCTGCAACCCTGCCCCACACGAATTGCCCAAAGCCAGAAAATGATTTGGCAGTCTGCAAGCAGCCACTGTTGGCCTGTGTCACAGTCTATCTTGGACAACTTTCAGGGGTGCATAAGCTCTAGTAAGGTGGCAATTGTCCTTGGTGTATTCAGAACTTTTTGCAGAGTGGTCCCAGGCTCAGAACTGGTGTCAAATTTGAACCTGCATTAACCCTTTAAACACCACGTGCACATGCTAGTGAATCCTGAGATCCTTCCCCATCCATCTCCCATACCACTTATACCACCTGAGGCTCTTTCAGTGGCTGAGCCTTATAGGCAGCTGGCAGGCTATAGCAGGCTTTGGGGTTCCCTGAGACTGTTTCTGAGCTGCCCCAAACCCAGTACTGGTGACAGCTGACCTAGATTTGCAGCATGGCCTCTTTCATGCATCTCCAGGTCCAGCACCAGCAGTAATTTTTGTGGATTGCTTTGTAGCTCCTACCAGATAGCCCTGGACCAGTAACAGGTAGCAGCTGAACTTGGCCTGCATAGGATACCCTTCTAAGAGTCTCCAGAATGAGCATACCCTGTGGTCTGTTTCAAACCATAGCAGAATATCACCCAATAAGCCCCACAAATGGCACAACAAAAGGTGATCTCAACAGGCACATGAGCCCACTGGGGCTAATTCTGCTCTATGGGGTCAACTCCCACACAGTGGATCATATGCTGTGGTCATGAATAATCCTCACAGCCAGTCAGCCTGAGGATCAATCCAACTCACTGATGTGCCAACAGCAAACAAGGCTTAACTACAACAGGAGGGCATAGAAAACCCACACAAGGGACACTCCTAAAGCATCTGCCTCAGGTGATTAGGGAGACTGCGCCAATGGACCCCACAAGACATCTAATATATAAGACCACCATACCAAGACTAGGAGATGTAGCAGATCTACCTAATACTTTGAAACAAACAGAGAGAGGTAGTCAAAATGGAGAGACAAAGAAACATGACACAAATGAAACAACAGGAGAAAACTCCATAAAATAAACTAAATGAAATGGAGTCAAGCAATCTACCAGATATAGAGTTCAAATCAATGGTTATAAGGATGCTTAAAGAACTTAGTGAGAACTTCAACAAAAAGATAGCAAGCATAAAAAAGACATAGAAATCATTAAAAAGAACTAGTCAGAAATGAAGAACATGATAACTGAAATGGAGAAATCACCAGAAAGAATCAACAGCAGATTAGATGAAGTAAAATGTCGAATAAGCAATTTAGAAGACAAGGTAGAAGAAAACACCCAACTGGAAGAGCAAAAATTAAATAAAAGAATTAATAAAAATGAAGATAGCTTAAGAGATCTCTGGGACAACATTGAGAATAACAACATTGACATCATAGGTGTACCAAAAGGAAAAGATAGAACAAGGGATTGAGAATATATTTGAAAAAATAAAGACTGAAAACTTCCCTAACCTGGCAAAAGAAATAGACATACAAGTCCAAGAAGCACAAAGAGTCCCAAACAAGATGAACCCAAAGAGGCCCACATCAAGACACATTATTATTAAAATGTCAAAGGTTAAAGACAAAGAGATAATCTTAAAAGCAACAAGAGAAAAGCAATTAGTTACTTACAAGAGCACTCCCATCAGACTGTCAGCTGATTTCTCAACAGAAAATTTGCAGGACAGAAGGAATATTCCAAGTGATGAAAATAAAGGAATCACAACCAAGACTAGTCTACACAGCAAGGCTATGGTTTAAAATTTCGTAGTCAAGGAAAAGTAAAGGAATTCATCACCAGTAATACAGCATTATAAGAAATGTTAAATGGACTTCTTTAAGAAGAAGAAAACATAAATATAAATAATAAAATGGCAATAACTACATACCTATCAATAATGACTTTAAATGTAAATAAATTAAATGTTTCAATCAAAAGACAAAAGGTAGCTGAATGTATAAGAAAACAAGACTCATACATCTGCTGTCTACAAGAGATACTTCAGATCAAAAGATATGCACAGATTGAAAGGAAAGGAATGGAAAAAAGTATTTCACAGAAACAAAAAATAGCTGGGGTAGCAATACTTATATCAGACAAAATAGACTTTAAACGAAAGGCTATAATAAGAGACAAAGAAGGACATTACATAATGATAAAGAGATCAATTCAACAAGAAAATATAACTCTTGTAAACATTTATGCACTGAACATGGAAAATCACAGTAGTACATTCATAGTAGGTCATTTTAGCACCTCAAGGGATATATCTTCCAGAAAGAAAATCAACAAGGAAATAGCAGACTTAAATTATATTAGATCATATAAATTTAATTGATATTTTTAGAGCATTTCACCCCAAATTCTGAGAATATACATTATTTTCAAGCAAACACAGAATATTTTCCAAGATAGACCACATGTTAAGCCACAAAACAATTCTCAATAAATTTAATAAGATTTAAATCATACCAAACATCTTCTCTGACCACATTGGTATGAAATTAGAAATCAATTCATAGAAGAAAACTGAGAAAACACACAAATATGTGGAGGCTAAATAATATGCTACTAAACAGTGAATGGGTTAAAAGTGAGATCAATGAAGAAATTAAAAGACACCTTGAGACTACTGAAAATGAAAACACAATGAATGACCCAAAATCTATGGAACACAATGAGAGTGGTTCTAAGACAGAAATTCATAGCAATACAGGCCTACCTCAAGAAACAAGAAAAATCTCAAATAAACAATCTAAGGTTATACATAAAGAAACTAGAAAAAGAACAATAAACAAAGCCTAAAGTGAGTAGAGTGAAGAAAATAAGAAAAATCAGAGTGTAAATGAAATAAATAGAAGCTAAACAAAATAATGCAGAGATCAATGAAATCAAGAGCTGGTTCTTTGCAAAGATAAGTGAAATCGATAAAACTAAACAGACTCAGAGAGAGAGACAGACAGACAGACAGACAGACAAATAAAATCAGAAATAAAAGAAGTGACGATAGATACCACAGAAAGACAAAGGATTATAAGAAAATACTACGAGCAATATGCCAAGAAATTTGCTAATCTTTAAGAATTGCATAAATTCTTAGAAGCATACAATCTTCCAAGACTGAATAAAGGAGAAACAGAAAATTTGAACGAATTACTACTAACAAAATCAAATCAGTAATCAAAAAAAAACAAAAAAAAAACCCCACAAAAATAGTTCTGGACCAGATGGCTTCACAGGTGAATTTTACCAAACATTCAAAGCACAATTAACACTTATCTTTCTCAGAGTATTCCAAAAAATTCAAGAGGCTAGAAATCTCCCTACCTCATTTTATGAGGCCACCATTATCTTGATTCCAAAGCCAGGCAAAGACATTACAAAATAAAAATTATAGGGCGATATTCCTGATGAATATAAATGCAAAAACCCTTAACAAAATATTAGGAAACCAAATTCAGTAATACATTCAAAAGATCATACACCATGATAAGTGAGATTTATTCCTGGGATTCAAGGTTGGTACGATATCTGCAAATTAATTAACATGATACACCACAGAATCAAAATGAAGGATAAAAATTATATGATCATATCAATAGATGCAGAAGAAGCATTCGACAAAATCCAGCATTCGTTAATGATCAAAACTCTTAGCAAGGTGGGAATAGAAGGAACATAACTCAACATTATAAAGTCCATTTATGACAAACCCACAGCTAACACCACACTCAATGGGGAAAAGCTAAAAGCATTTTCCGTATGATCAGGAATAAGATAAGGATGTCCACTTTCACCACTTCTATTCAACATAGCATTGGAAGTCCTAGCCACAACAATCAGATAAAGTGAAGAAATGAAAAACAATCAAATTAGAAAGGAAGAAATAAAAATGTCCTTATTTGCAGATGACATGATACTATAGAGAGAACTGTAAAAATTCCACCAAAAAACTGTTATAACCGATAAATGAATTCAGTAAAGTAGTAGAATACAAAATTAATATTCAGAAATTAATTGCATATCTATACACCAATAACGAATTGTTAGAAAGAAAAATTAAGAAAAACAATCCCACTTACAACTGCATCAAAAAAAAAAACAAAAAAACAAAAAACAAAAAATGAAAAACAGAAAACTAGGAATATATTTAACCAAAGTGGTAAAAGACTTGTACTTGGAAAATTATAAGACATTAAAGAAAGAAATTGAAGAAGATAGAAATAAATAGAAGCATATACCGTGCTCATGGATAGGAAGAATTAACATCATTAAAATGTTCATATTACCCAAAGCAATCTATAGATTCAATGCAATCCCTATCATAGTACTGGTGGGATTTTTCACAGAAAGAGAACAAATAGTTCTAAAATTTATATGGGAACACAAAAGACCCTGCAATCTTGAGAAAGCACAAAATTGGAGGTATCACAATACCTGATATCAAACTATACTTCAAGGCTGTAGACATCAAAACAGCATAGTACTGGCACAAAAACAGACACAGATCAATGGAGCAAAATAGAAAGCCCAGAAATAAACCCATTCCTATATGTTCCATTAATCTATGACAAGGAGGAAAGAATATACAATGGGGTAAAGGCAATCTATTCAATACATAATTTTAAGAAAACCTGGACAGAAACATGCAAAATAATGAAACTAGATCACCTTCTATATAAAAAATAAACTAAAAATTAATTAAAATTAATTAAAGACTTAAATGTAAGACCTGAAACCATAAAACTCCTAGAAGAACATAGGTTTTAACTCTCTGACATTGCTCTTAGTAACATTTTTTTTTCTGATATGTGACTTTGAGCAAGAGGAACAAAGAAAAAATAAATGAATGGACTACATCTAATTAAAAAGTTTTTGTACAGCAAAGGAAACTATCAACAAAACAGAAAGGCAACCTACTGAATGGGAGAAGATATTCATCAATGATATATTCGATAAGAGGTTAATATCCAAAATTTATAAAGAACTTATGCAACTTAACATCAGAAAACTAACAATTCAATTAAAAAAAAAGGCAGAAGACCTGAATAGATGGTCAATAGACATATGAAAAGATGCTCAACATCACTAATCATCGGAGAGATGCAAACTAAAATTGCAGTGAGATATCACCTCACACCTGTCAGAATGGCTATCATCAATAAATCAACAAACAATATGTGTTCATGAAGATGTGGAGAATAGGGAACCCTTGTGCACTTGGTGAGATTGCAAATTGGTGCAGCCGCTATGGAAAACAGTATGGAGGTTCCTCAAAAAAATTAAAACTAGAACTATCATATGACCCAGCAACTTCACTGCTGGGCATTTATCTGAAGAAATCCAAAACACTAATTTGAAAAGCTAAATGCACCCCTATGTTCATTGCAGCATCATTTGCAATTGCCAAGATATGTAAGTAACCTATGTGTCCATCAATAGATAATTGTATAAAGAAGTTAGAGTACATACAATGGACTATTACTTAGCCATAAAAAGAATGAAATATTACCATTTGTGACAACCTAGAAGGTATGCTAAGTGAAATAAGTCAGACAGAGAAAGACAAATTCTATATGATCTCACTTATATGTGAAATCTAAAGAACAAAATATGCAAACAAACAAAACAGAAACACACTCATAGATGCAGATAACAAGCTGATGGTTGTCAAATTGGAGACAGATCAGGGGATAGGGTAAAAAAAGTGAAGGGATTAATGAATACGAATTGTTAGTTATGAAATTGTCATGGGAATGTAAAGTACAGCACAGGGAATATATTCAATAACATGGTAATAACTATGTATAGTGACAGATATGTACTAGAGTAGTCAGGGGGATCACTTCATGAATTACATAAATGTCTAACCATTATTCTGTATACTTGAAACTAATATGAAATAATATTCAATGCCAAAAAATATGCTAATGACAAATAAATAAGTAAATAAGTAAGTAGATACATACATACATAAACAAACAAACCAGAGACTGAATTATCTAATGTGAGAGCATCGCAAGTAAGTGTGGAAAGACAAAATCTATTTAATTTGCCCACGTAGTTTAATTTCTCCTAATACTGAGACTTTCTAAGAATTTATCATGAGCAGCAATTTAACTTTCAATTTGTTTATCTCCACCCCACCTCAAACCCCTTGATGGGCTATGAATTTTATAAAAGCGTCAGATAATCATTAATGCCTTATTTTTGCCAGACATTTATTTCTTCATTCTTCATTTTTATCTTTGGCAATTTTCAACAAACCTCTTTTAATGTCACTTTTATATTTTCCTATTTCTATTTTTCTGGATGTAATTTTTTTTTATTTGTGTCAGTGGAAGCACATTCATGGTGGTTAATTTTCTTGTGAAGTTTTGTAATTTTATTATTATGTTTTTATCTACAGCCAGAATTGTTTTTAGTGGGAATCTTGGGTGCCAAGCACTGTGGAGGTGTTCCCTCAGAGTGGTTCTAAGTTTGCCTCTACCAAGGCCTTACAAGTTTCACTGGTTTGAAGTCAGATTTTCTGTTAACTTTTTAGCTTGGTGGTTTATACCACATGTGTTTTGTGTGAATTTAGAGTTCATACCCATGCTTTGTACAAGTTTAGAGTTTTGACTTCCCTTGAGTCTCTCCTTTCATTCATGGATGTAGACCTGAACAGAATGTGAATTTCCTGGCTACTTTTCTGGACTAATGAGCAGAGTTTTCCATTTCTTATTTCATAGACTTTCAGGCTTCATAGACTGTTCGGACTTTTAGATTTTTGTTGGGATCTCAGATCTAGCTCCACACTTTGCACATATCTGTGGCTCTATGATCTGACCCTCAGCTCAAGCCCTTAGACCCTTAACATTTCTATCTGTTTCTGATATCCCTAGGAGACCTCAGATAAACTTAGCTTTGGTTTTTGCTCCATTCTGTGTATTTTAGTTCACTTTCATTCCCAAATCCAAGGAATTTCTTTTAGTGGTTTGTTTGTCAAGCTGGGCAAACCATGTAAGTCTTTGTTTTAGTTTGACCAACATTTCTCTGGGTTTAGTACAAGAGATTAGTCTTTCTCATAGCAATTCAGTCTACCATATTAACTAGGTGTCTGGAGTTTTACCACAGAAATTTGTAAGCTGTATATCTTAGGCCTGAATGATTAACTTAATTTTATTTTCAACCAAGGAGTTAAAAGTAGAATTTCTATTCCTGTTACTGCTAAATGACATAAATAGATGATCTTCTTTCTTCTCTGGGCTGACACTTTGATATGACCTTTAGAAGATGAAATTAAAAGTGGATAGCTGTGGTGCCAATGTAAAAGCAATTCATCTTCCTGCTATGTTTTATGTAGTTAAGTTTGTAGCTTTAACTTTCAAGAGGTTTATTCCTTCTGAAGATAATCCATAATTAGGGGACACATCTTTTGTTTATTTGTACATGATGTGCTGAGAGTGTCCTGAGGCACATGCTCTAGTCTAGTAGGTTAATATTAGTGTTCATGAAACACAAGGACATGTTATTTTCAGTTGTGAGAAATGTTTTAAGAAGTCTATTCTAATAATTTACTAAAATTTGTGAATTAGTTCCTCAAAAATTTGCAGCGGAGCTTGGGTTATCATTATATTAATGTCACTCTTACTCATATATATTCCAGTATACAATCCCTTGAGTATGAGATATAAGGTACAGTCATAATTTGCATATGGTGAATGCCCACTGGCATTCTTCATTGCTCACAATGGCTTTTCTAATATAGTCATCTAATATATTAAGTGGCCATTCGGAGCCAGAGTTCTATGCATAAAATCACCAGGGTCCTTGATTTTTCTGAGATTACATTAGGAAACTGAAAGGATAATTGAGATTTAGAAACAGGCTCAGACAAAGATCAACTGACTTGACTGAGATAAAATAATAATCCAGCTTCAATGCTGAAAAAAGAATTCATGTTTTCTGATATGTAGAACATTGTCCAACCTACTAGAGACAATGTTGCCTTCCCATTTCTATAGATCTGGAAAATAAAGCAGCCTTGACATTTCAGAGTGATTTGTGCAGCCTTTCCCTCTAACCTTCTTTCTAAAGAGAACCCTCTACTCATAGTCTTTAAACTTAAATGATATAGCCACTGAAGTGAATTCTAAATTATAGTCATGAGCAAGCTATTATAAAACTAAATGCAGGAAAAAAGAAAGTATTTCTTCTAGTAAAATCTAAAGGGAGATGAAAAGCTGATGAGGCAGAGAAATGGGTTACATGGTGGGAACTGTCTTACATGGTGGGAACTGCACAAAAGTAGTGTTTTCTACTCAGAAAATAGCAAGACTTTGTGAGAGAAGAAAGTGGGTACCAAAGGGAAGGAAGAAGGCTGGGAAAAAAATCCTTGAGTACCCTTAGACTAATTATTTGGGAAGAATAAAAATGTAGGGGTGTGT